>NW_004444054.1:8836169-8843639 GCF_000243295.1 Trichechus manatus latirostris | reverse complement strand
ATTGTTAACCATTGTCATAGGGCAACATTTGTAGTAACTGTTAAATGAGAAACTATTTTGTTCTGTAAGCCTTCATTTTAAGTGAGAATAACAGCACAATTGGAAGAGCGTAGTCAATGTCACTGAACTGTGCATGTAGAAATTTTTGAAATGGTGTATTTTGGCTATATGTATTTTCACCAAAAGAAAAGGTTGACAAGTTAGAGGGTTGACATGTTGTGGGGTTGTTAACCAATGTTATAAAACAATATGTGTACTACTGTTTCATGAGAAAGTATTTGTTCTGTAAGCCTTCACCTGTAGTACAATAAAAAAAAAAAATCCTGAATGAATTAGCCTAAGTAAAATTATATTATACTAAGTAAATATATTTCTTTTAAGGTTAGGGCCTTATTTATTGCTGTATCACAAATATAACTAACAGTACTGCTTGATCCACAAAAGCTTCTTTAAAATATTTGCTAAAGAAAACAGAATCTGTGTCATGTCATTTAAATTAGATAAAGGGCGGAAGAAATAGTAGAGGGAGGGGGAGGGGTTATATAGGAGAGAAGAAGAATTTTATCAATGGTTACGTTTACTCCATGTATGGCTGGATACAAATTTTATATAAGGATTTAGTTTTTATGTCTCTCTTCATATAGGAGTTTCAAAATTATCCTTTATAATTTTTAGGTACCTGATTCATCTCAAGGTTTATTCATCTAGTGGGATAAAATAGAATTAATGTCCAAAATGTTGTAATCAAAATCATTAATCTTGCAAGATAATGAAGGCATCTCATAAAGTTGAGGAAGACAAGTATCAGAGGAAAAAAGAGTGAGAAATTGTGGAACAGCTTAATGCAACCCTATCTCTAGTGAACCACAAGTTTTATCTAAACAACAACAAAAAATATTACTTGATTGAGGAAGTATATCTCTATAAAAATGCCAATAAATACTTAAAACCCTCTTTGCTCCAATTTCGAATTCACCAAGTACCTGTCTGATGTGTAATTATATCCCAAGTAGCATTTCCCACTTAGAGTGGCAGCACTATGTAGATGAACAGTATTAAACTCGAAACCAAAACTTTGCCATCGAGTGGATTGCAACTCATAGTGACCCCATAGGGCAGAGTAGAACTGCCCCATAGGGTTTCCAAGGAATGGCTGGTGGATTCAAACTGCTGACCTTTTGGTTAGCAACTGAGCTCTTAACCACTGTGCTACCAGGGCTCCATGTACAGTATTAGATCTATTAAACTCTGAGATCATTATTTGGGTCTTAGTTATCAAATGCTACTGTAACAGGAATACCACAAATGGATGTCTTTAACAAACAGAAGTTTATTCTCTCATAGTCTAGGAGGCCAGAAGTCTGAATTCAGGGCTCCAGCTCTCAGGGAAGGCTTTCTTTCTTTATTGGCTCTGAGGGAATGTCCTGTCATCAATGTTCCTCTGGTCTAGGAGCTTCTCAGTGCAGGGACTCCGGATCCAAAGGGCATGCTCTGCTCCAGGCACTTCTTTCCTAGTGGTGTAAAGTACTTATCTCTCTACTCACTTCTCTCTCCTTTTATTTCTTGTAAGATAAAAGGTGATGCAGGCCACACCCCACGGAAACTCCCTTTACATTGAGTCAGGGATGTGACCTGAGTAAGTGGGTTACATCCTACTCTAATTCTCTTTAACATAACCTAATCCTGCCTCATTAACCACAAGCAGAGATTACGATTTACAACACATAGGAAAATCACATCAGATCACAAAATGGTGGACAACCACACAGTACTAGGAATCATGGTCTAGTTAAGTTGATACACATTTGTGTATCATAACAATTGATTAATAAATATTTTAGTATCTTTTATCAATTAGTATCTTTAAATTTGGTAAGAATTCATTGCTTTCCTAAAAATAATCCCTCCTTGAATTAGCTGGTTAAATACCATTCCTATAACTTCAAAGTTTAGGACTTAACCCTGAACCCATAGTGAGTGTCCCAGGTATGTGATATAGGTGTGTGGTCACCCAGCTGGTTATCCATTCATCATGAATGAAAGTGACATGAATTCAGAGGAATTACTTCTCATGTTATCTATTCTAATTCAATTTTAAGAAGATAACTTATTGTGAGAATATAAGAAACACTTAATAAAACATAGATTGCATGATTTAGACAGAACACATATTCTCTCTATGTAATGCTTTCTAGCACTTTTCTGTTGTAAATATCACCACCTCCATATCGCTACTGCTTCTAGCATGCAGAGTTGACTATTGAATAGGAGACTGATTCTCAGAATTTGTTCATTTTCCCGAGAAATCCTGTACCCTTCTGCCATGCTTTCTTTCTTTGGCCTTATCACTTCAGACTGTGGAATGATTTTTGCATTCATTATTGATAAGCTCAGTGAAGCAAAAAGTAAAATTAAAAGAAATACAGCTTAAATTGTCTCTCAGATCATACACTGAGTACAAAACTCTTCCAGCTGGCTAATCAGTATTTTCCAGAAAGAGTATCAATTTTTTATATAATTTAATATTTACTGAGCCTCTACAATGCACTAATTATGCCAAGTGAACTGGTGTATTTAAATTTTATTGTATTAAAGTTAAGGCACTCTGGTGGCGCAGTGGTTAAGCACTCGGCTGCTACCAAAATGTCAGTGGTTCTAACCCGCCAGTCGCTCTGCAGGAGAAAGATATAGCCGTCTGTTTCCGCAAAGACTGCAGTCTTGGAAACCCACTGGGGCAATTCTGCTGTCCTATATGTTCGTTATGAGTCAGAATCAACTTACAGCAATGGGTTTGGTTGGGTGCTAAAATTATAATCCAATGACACTAATTTGGTAGTCTGAGTGTCTTTTTGGATAATCTCCAATTAAATAAATAGGAACTTAGAGAATAACTTACTATGTTATCAGCATAAGTGACAGTTATATGTGCCTCTCAATATACAAATATCAGTAAAAGGAAATGTTCAGAATGGGCACATTTATTTTACTAAAATATTAGAAAATATAGCATAATGCAGTACAGTACAAGAAATTCATAATGAACAGCAATGAGATCAGGTAACTCATAAACTACTATGCAATATTTATGATAAGTTTCAGAAATTATGATGAAATCAAATTAATATTTCATTAGGTACTTATCCCAACAAATATTCAATTCATTCCAAAGGCCAAAACCAAACCAAACCTGTTGTCGTTGAGTTGATTCCTACTCACAGCGACCCTATAGGACAGAGTAGAACTGCCCCATACAGTTTCCAAGGAGCGGCTGGTGGATTCGAACTGCCGATCTTTTGGTTAGCCACTGTAGCACTTAACCAATATGCCACCAGCAGATCTGCTAAAATATCTGGTGTATCATGAGAACTGTGAGGGATTAAAAAACAAAAACGGAAATACCTGATTTTCCCTCAATGAGTGTTACTGCAAAGTATGACAGACATATTTAAGCAACCAGAAACCAATTCAAAGCAGTGTCTAAAAGAATGCAATGGAAGGTAGTATGGTTAGTCAAGCAGGCATCAGGATGAAGTTTTCAGTTCTTTCCCTGGGTCTAGAGCCTCTCTCATCCTGACGAGGGAGGCTATTTAATTTCAGCTTCATGATTAGCTGTTGTTGCGTTGTATTGTTAGGTGCTGTCTAGTCGGTTCTGACTCACAGCAACCCTGCGTACAACAGAATGAAACACTGTCCCATCCTGAACCAACCTCACAATCAGTGTTATGCTTGAATCCACTGTTGCAGCCAGTGTGTCAATCCTTCTCATTGAGGGTCTTCCTCTTTTTCACTGACTCTCTGCTTTGCCAAGCATGAAGTCTTCTCCAGGGACTGTACAACATATTCAAAGTACATGAGATGAAGTCTTGATTCCTTTTCATAGTGACCCTATAGGACAGAGTAGAACTGCCCCACAGGGTTTCCAAGGAGTGGCTGGTGGATTCGAGCTACTGACCTTTTGTAGCAGCTGAACTCTTAACCATTGCACCACCAGGGCTCCTTAAAAAGAACATAAATGTCCCAAAATAACAGAATTCTAAAATCAGTAAAATAGCATTATGTAAAATAGTTGATCTATTTGATTCTATATTAAAAAATTGGAAGAATATAAAGACAAGACGTATGTATTTTCACTCTGCTTGTGATTCAATAAATTGTACATTCAGTCACTATTGAAGCTGCAGCCATGGGAACCAGGACTTCATGGTTCATATTATCCCACTAAGTTACAATAAACCTTTAAAAACTAATTTTTTAAAATAAAACATTTTGAACATACAAATATACATATATACTTATGGAGTGGTTAAGAGCTATGGCTGCTAAGCAAAAGGTCGGCAGTTCGAATCCACCATGGGCTCTTTGGAAACTCTATGGGGCAGTTCTACTCTGCTCTCTATAGGGTCACTAGGAGTCGGAATTGACTCGATGGCTACGGGTTTGGTTTTTTGGTGAGTAAGATTTAAGACTTTATGCACAAAACACAGTTGAAAACTTGGCCTCATCAACATATTGTCTTGACTCAAAAAATGATTAAAATGCCAACAGTAAAGTCAGTACAAAAATTTTATTATTTATTACTTTTTAATTTTTGTCTTTCTTTTTCTTTCACTCTTTCTTCCTCTTTTGTTTTTTTAGTTGTTAAAATATATAAAATTTATTTTTTCTATGTTAACACCATATTTCCATAACTTACATGAATTGTAAAAATATATAAAAATAATTTAATGTTATGTAGAAAATAGTACCAGTTACACATGGCATTCGATCATAATAATTTAAAAGCCAAGTCATATTCTCACATTACATCTCTGCCAAATTGGTTTCCATTCTGGTAAATGGAGGAATGACTGATTTTCTGCTATCTAAAAATTTATAGCTATTTTTTGTCCTAAGGGTGACAAGATGTCTCAATAGCAAACTTTCATTGCTAGTAAAATAATGCAGAAACTAGACTAGAAAGAACTCAGATGAGAATGATTTTACTAGACAAGAAATCAAACAAATTCTTATGGAAGAGACAATCAAAATAACAGATGACTCTTAAAATGTAAATGCATTATTCATGCAAAGTATGTCTAGGAAGAGCCAAGTAGCAGCTGGACATGCACAGTGTTAGAAAAGACACTTAAAACTGGAGAGCGAAATAAAGAATATATTACTGTACTTATCAAATAATAACAGAATTGAATTCCTGAGCATAGACTACAAATGTAGAGATTATATCTGGAAGGGTTCAAAAATTGAAGACATGGAGTCATAGTACAGAGCAAAGGAGTGATTTGATAAGGTCTTCATCTCACAGTGGAGCCCTGGTGGCACAGTGATTAAGGGCTTGGCTGCTTACCAAAAGGTCGGCAGTTCGAATCCACCAGCTGTTCCTTGGAAACCATATGGGGCAGTTCTACCCTGTCCTATAGAGTAGCTATGAGCTGCAATTGACTTGATGGCAATGGGTTTGGCTTTTTAAATTTTTTTTTGGTCACCTCACAATAGGTGGATGAATGGTGATTGGTGATGATGATTTCTCATCTTGAAGCAACCCATCCTGAGATCTGAGAGCTTGACAAGATTGCAAGGAACCAATTCATATAAGTATGCATTATTTTCTTAAGACAAATGTGGAATTTCGGAAGTTAACCTATTTCTTAGAAGTACGTAAACTTGGAAGTAGAAGAAGAAAAAAGTCAATTGGAAAATCCACCGCTGAAAGAAAAAAAACAAAAACCATCTGGGAAAATAAGGAGTCGTTATTTCATGTTTTTTCCCAAAGAGTTTTTTTATTTTATTTTATCTTTTAAAATTCTACTTTAACAATATTAGAAAAGAAGTGAATTGGCATCATCAAATCATATTATAGAGTATCTGGTAGTATTATCCTAACCAAGCAAGGATTAAGAGAGTTGTAATAGGTTGGATACTAGGAAAGAGAAACAGGGAGTACCTAGGTAGTGTAGCAATAAAACCAAAACCCATTGCCATTGAGTCGATTCCAACTCATAGTCACCCTATAGGACAGAGTAAAACTGCTGCGTATGGTTTCCAGGGAGCGGCTGGTGGATTCAAACTGCCAACCTTTTGGTTAGCAGTCTATCCTCTTAACCACTGTGCCACCAGGGCTTCAATGTAGCAGCAGAATTTATTAATGGACTCTGTATCTCCCATTTCCCCATCGAGTATTCTAACAGATGTTTAATTCTAAAGTTGTTTATCTGAGAAATTCAGCTTTTGAGTGCCCTAATTAATCTCCCAACTTTTTTGGTCACAAAAATATATCAAAATAAAATAAATAAATAAGCATGCGCCTACTAATAGTTATACATTTAGTACTGTATAAATTAGGAACATACACCATCTGAATATATTTTGACATTATAACATACACAAAAATAAAAATTTAAAGCTGTTAAATAACAATTAAGTTCAACCATTTCCCTGCAACCATTTTTTTGAATCCTGGCTAAGCTACATGCATCCCACTTTGAAAGCCACCATGTACCCATATGAAGAGTTTAAAAGGAAGATAGTAAAAGATGAACTAAAAGAAGCTTAAGAAAGAAGGGATGTGAGCCTGTAGAAAGAATTATCTATGTGTAACCAGAGTGGAGTTCACCACACATCTACTAACGCTTGGTTTTCCTGTTCACACTACCACTGCCTTTCAGGAGGTCAAAATACCACTCCATACCCTGTTACAAATGTGGGCATGGAGACAAGACTTAATAATGCGCTGGGACATTTAAAGGGAGGGAGAGATGTGCATGGGCAAAATTCAGGTGACATATGACAAAAACTTCAGGGCCCAAGTACGTACCTCCTGTCGGAAAAGATAGGAGGAAAGTTGGAAAAGACAAAGATCTTCCTCCCAAGTCAAAGGACCAGACCTGATGTTTCCCCTTTGTAGTGACTATCTGGAATGTTCTCTGAAATGCCAAAAATTATTTTGAAACTATTAGCTTGGCTTCCACTCTTTGGCTCTGCTGCCAAATAGCTCCATTGTGCAGACCAGCCTAAGAGCCCAGCATCCTCTAGTTACTGACCATCATTGACACTTCGTAGGACATTGTCCTCTATTTATGCACGTCCTCAGCCCCAGCCTCCTTGAAAATCAAGCCTCATTCCTATTTCTTCTCACCTCAGCCCAGGTAACCCGTTCTAGAACTCCCCGGCTGCAAACACATGAGAACTACAGTTGCTTTACTTTATGATCCTTCCAATCCTGTAGTCACGTTGTACTTCAAATCTTTTTAGTCAAAAACTAAAAATTGCCATTTTTTTTCTATTTTCATTTTCCAATTGAGCAATCCTAATTTAATGCCTTTAAATTAGTTCTCAGATACGAGATCACCATATTTTTGGAAAAGAGCTATTCTATAAGACACCTAAAATAAGTTTAACATGAGGAATTATTTGAACACTGATGTGGTCTAAATGGATTACAGAAACCATCTACACACTTTTTTTTTTTTTTTT
>NW_004444054.1:8828682-8831694 GCF_000243295.1 Trichechus manatus latirostris | reverse complement strand
TGTTGATTCTCTGTTTGGCTTAGTTTTTCGGATCTTTGTTGTGGAGGGACGGCGTGGTGCTTCTGCCTAGACCGCCATCTTGCCGGAGTCCCCCCCATCTACACACTTTTAAAGGGATGAGTTTGTATAAGAATCCTTCCCCAGGGTATGATTTAAATAGACACAGTCTATTTAAATGGACACAGTCTCAAAAAATAAAATAATGGTGTAATAGGAAAAAATAAATTTTTTCTCACCATCAAATTAATAGATTCTAGAAGATAAATCATACCTCCACAGAGAAATGAAATATGGTATTAAGACAGAATTTTAACATATGTTCTGTAGAAAAGGGGATCAGATACACAAATGTTTTATTATCAAATAATTTGGGGTTATGCTTTATACTTTGTTTGCTTGCAAGTTTTATGAACTGTGCCTATTTAAACCTTCTGTTTTGATTTTCTATTTTTTTTTAATATATACACGCAACTTGAGTCTTTACAATACACCCACTTTATTTGTTCAGTGGGACTATTTCTGAATGTCTTAAGTAACGAATTTAGGCATACCTTCTTTTAAGTCCCAACAGGCAAATGCAGATACATGGCATGAAAGAGAGATCAAGAGAATGATCAATGATGACTCTGTTAGAAGTATTCTTTCAAATTGATTACGTATTTTGATTGTGAGTTAGCTGCTTTAAAAAAGAAAAAAAGCATCTACTTATTCTTCATTGCAGTGGTACCATATTTATTGCCTTGAAGGAATATTACCTTGATAGAAGGAATTGAAGGTTGTTGTCTTCTTTTTTTTACATTCTATTTGTAAATATTGACTTTTCCTGGTGACACTAAAGGACAGAGTAGAGCTGCCCCATAGGGTGTCCAAGGCTGTAAATCTTTATGAAAGCAGACTGCCACATCTTTCTCCCTTGGAGCAGCTAGTGGGTTCGAACCACCGATCTTTTGGTTAGCTTAACCATTGCGCATCCAGGGTTGCAATCACTTATAAATAAGAATCTTAGCTTCCTAGTGCTGCTGGAACAAAAGTACCACAAATGGGTGTCTTTAAGGAACAGAAATTTATATTCTCACAGTTCAGGAGGCTAGAAGTCTAAATTCAGGGTATACTCTAAGGGGAAAAGCTTTTTTGTCTATTTCAACTTCTAGTTGATGGCAATCCTTAGAGTTCCTAGGCTTGTAGCTGTATCTCCCTTTCTTATGTCTGTCTTTCCTCTGTTTATGCATGTCTTTGTGTCTAGGCTGCCCTTATAGAACTCAGAAGTAATTAAGTGTAGTATCTACCCCACATTTATATGACCTCAACCAATATTAGATTGAATTATGGAAGGTGATTACATTGCATTAGATTAGATTACATCCATAGGTACGTGGGTTAGGACTCCAACACTATTTTGGGGGAACACAATTCAATCCATAACATAAAGACAGGAAGGTTTTTTGTCATTTTCTCCATTTATTAGGTTGCTATGTGTACAGTGGAGGCCCTGGTTGCTGCAAAAGGTTAAACGCTCCACTACTAAATGAAAGGTTGGTGATTCAAACCCATCTGGAGGTGCCTTGAAAAAAGGCCCGGCAACTGGCCTCCAAAAGGGGTCACAGCCTTAAAACCCCTATGGAGTACAGTTCAACTGCGTACGTATGAGGTCACCATGATTTGCAATTGACTCAATGGCAATTGTTATATATATATATATGTGTGTATGGTATGTGTGTGTGTGTGTATACATACATACGTACATAAATATATACGTATATAATGTCTATGGAAGCAACAGTCAAGTGATCAGGAAATCAAATCACACGTTGCATTGGGCAAATCTGCTGCAAAATACATCTTTAAAGTGTTAAAAAGCAAAGATGTCACTTTAAGGACTGCACCTGACCCAAGCCATGGTATTTTCAATCACGTCGTATGCATGCGAAAGCTGGACAATGAATAAGGAAGAATGAGAAAGAATTGATGCCTTTGAATTACGATATTGGTGAAGAATATTGAATACCCTGTGGACTGCCAGAAGAATGAATAAATCTGTCTTGGAAGAAGTACAGTCAGAATGCTCCTTAGACGCGAAGAAGGAGAAACTTTGTCTCACATACTTTGGACATGTTATCAGGAGGGCCCAGTCCCTGGAGAAGGACATCATGCTTGGTAAAGTAGAAGGTCAGAAAAAAAGAGGAAGACCCTCAATGAGATGGATTGACACAGTGGCTGCAACAATGGGCTCAAGCACAAGGATTGTGAGAATAGCACAAGACCGGGCAGTGTATTGTTCTGTTGTACATGGGGTCGATATGAGTCAGAACTGACTTGATGGCACCTAACAACAACAACATATATATATATAAATGTATATATATGTGTGTATATATGTATATACATATATATTATTGACAGTTAAGTTTATGTTTGTTTGATTTATTGAAGAAAATAAGAAGGTTCAGGGCATTAAAATAACCAATAACTGTTTAATTAATTTCATTTTGTCTAAAAGCTGTCCCCCTATTTCCTGTTATTCCAGTGACCATGTCCTTCACTTCTTCTAAGACTTCTGATCGAATGTCACTTTGTCCCTTTCCTGACCACAAAGCTTAAAATGGCAAACTTATATATGTGATGTCATTTTCTGACAAAATGTTTACTTTCACTGTCTTCATTAATTTAAAATCATGATTTCCAAGTAGACTCTAAATTCCACTGAGCCAAAACTCTTACACCAAATGTTTTTTTTTTTTTCTTAAAGTCCTTTCTAAATTGGCTTTAACTGTGTTCACAACTTCTCTGAAAATTTCCCCACATCAGAGATAAGTGGTGGGTGGCAGATGCCAGCTGCCACTCTTGAGGAAGCCCCTAAGTTTTTGGTTTACCATGGATGACTGAAGCCACAACTACACCCACTCTGTATGTTTCTTGGAACACTGGTGGCATGGTGGTTAAGAGCTCGGTTGTTAACCAAAAGGTCGTCAGTTTGAATCTACCAGCTGCTCGTTGGAAACCCTATGGGTCAGT
>NW_004444054.1:8815126-8828582 GCF_000243295.1 Trichechus manatus latirostris | reverse complement strand
GGCAACGGGTTTGGTTTTTTTTTTTTTTTTTTTTTTTTTGTATATGTTTATTGGGATTGATCAAAAGAAGTTTCTATTCACCCCTCCAGTTGATACAATCAGCCCAACATGAAATTCCTTGTTGTTAGTTGCTGTTGAGCTCATTCTGACTCATGGTGACCCCATGTGTGCAGAGTAGAACTGCTCCATAGGATTTTCAAGGCTGTGACCTTTCAGAAGCAGATCACCAGGGCTCTCTTCTGAGGCTCCTCTGGGTGGGTTCAAACCACCAGCCATTTGACTGGGAGCCAAGCACTTAACCTTCTGTACCACCCAGGGACTCCTAACATTTGGTTATGTGGACATATTGTCATACCCATTCCCAGCCTTTTATTGCTTACAGTGTAAATGCAGATGGAAAGCCAGTTTACATGTATTTATATATGTACAGGGATGAATATATAAACCTACATTACTAGAATAGAGCCCAAATATAATGTCTCAACAAACTAAATAATTTCCTGGTTGTTGTTGGTTTTTTTCTCCTTATTTATATTAATTTGCTCACTACTTTTCCTTGATTTGTTCTTGAAAATTTTATTTACATATAAAAAGGAAATACATTTCTCAACAGCATCATGTGAAGAAAAGTTGATACTTCCTGCCAAAACTGTCAGGGAAGCATCCTGCATGAGATGAATTTTGAACATCATTTTGAAAGAAGTATGTATTAGAAGAATTTTAATGCTAATCTTCAAACAGTTCCATATTTCATCCTGAGCTTGCCAACTAGACAATTCTATGCATTGACCAATGTGCCTGGAATGTTACGCAGACAGACCAAAACCTGCCTTTGGATTCCAGAGATCAAGACTCTGTCAAATCACATATGTCAGCTGTTTTATTTTGTGATTGGTCTCATCATGTTTCCTGAAGATTTCATCTTCCATAGATCAACTAGAATGTCTTCAAAAAAAGCTTGATGTCTGCTTTAGTGTTTTATATACAAAAGGAACTCAATAAATTATTTTAAGCTGTCTCATCTACAGTACATTTAAAACTACCTGTAAGCCTCTTCAAAGCTCAAATTCCAGATACCTACATCTCTGCTCTTGTGCGTATTTTGCTATCTAATGCTATTCACGTGCATCTTATAATATTTTTGATTGTTTTCTTGCTTGATTATTTCTGTGAGTATGCAGCTCATAATATTACAGAGCTTTAATCATTTTGAAGTTTTCACATCTCAAATGATCCTAATAATTTCTCTATTTAACAATAAAAAAATCAACCTTTTAACAGTATGGAATAGATAAAAATAATTTTAAATATCTGACCATTAGTCTAGAAAAACATTATTCCATGTATGTAGTGGTACTCGAAAAACAGAACCAGGGCAAAAGAAGTAGGGACGTGATAATACAAAGAAAAGAAGGAAAGAAATAGAAGGTCTGACTTATTTTTTTAAGTTCAAACAAAAAATAATTACAGAAGTTTAACACATTCTGCAATGTCTTTCAGGCTTAGTTCTCTCTTTTTGAGATCTTCCCTTTCTTCTAAAACATAATATCCATTTCTAACAACTGTATTACAGATAGTTCATAAAGGACCCAACGTATATATTTCTAACGTGGCAACAATGTTAAGATTAAGGACTTAATTCATGTAGATATTTCCAGTATCTTAAGTTTTATGTAAGAAATATGAATATGTTTGATTAATTGCTATTTTTTTGGTAAAATTTGTCATGTAATTGCCCCCCTCCTTTACTGAAACTTTAAATCAATGCAGAAAATAAGAGAAAAGGCAAACACTTGGAATTAATACAGTTAAAAATTGATGGGCAGAATTTCGGGATTTCGGGCCAGAGAGATACTGATTGAAATTCCTCTTCAAGTGTTGGCAGGTGTCAAATCATGTAGTAAATCATTTAACCTCTCTGTGTTAGACTGTAGGCTCAAAAAGGCATTGAAAAGTTGAAAAGGGAGGAATTCCATTCGGACACAGCATGAATGGCTTTCTCGGATAACAAGGTGGATGCCTGAGTGTGGATGGGCTTCTCAGCAGCCTTAGAGCTTCGGCCTTCCACAGCTCTGGAGGATCACTGCTCCAAACGCTGCCCTGCCCGCTTACTTGATGGGCCTCTGTGCCGAACAAGGAGACATCAGAGTCTTGTCCAATTATATGTGTTTTTGTTTTTAATTTTGGCATGTATCTTTTCCTAATATTTGTTTGATGGTAAATGAGGTGAAAACAAGTCCACCATTTGCTTTAATTATCAAAACTGGACCAGCCTATTGAAAAAACAAACAAACAAAATAACAAATCTATTGCTGTTGAGTAAATTCCAACTGATAGCAATGGTATAGGACAGAGCAGAACTGTCCTGTAGGTTTTCCAACGAGCAGCTGGTGGATTTGAACTGCCAACCTTTTGGTTAGCAGTGAAATGCTTAAGCACAGCTCCTCTGGGGCTCTAAAAGGCCCATACAGAAATGGTGTTGATGATTCTTATAGTGTGAAAGTGAGGTTAAATGAGATAATACATCTTAAGAGCTTTGTTCAGCCCTTACATATCAACTGACAAATGTGAATCGTTGTTATTATTTCTGAAACCAATTCAACAAAATCGATTGCTTCTATATGTCAAAAATTGGTAAATAAAGTATGTACATCCTTGTTTATATTTGTGAATGATAAATTTGTGCTAAGTTTTTCAAACTTTTCTAAAGAACACTTTTAAGGTAAGCACCAGCTGTATATATGCTTTTTTTTTTTTCTTTTCCCAAAAGTCTTAATTTTCTTTTGGGACTTAAGTAGTAAATACTGAAAAGGCTAATTAATTTAATTTGAATGAGTGGGAAAGTGGATTAAATTCAAATTATTGAGCACCTAGTTTTTGCAAAGCACTATCCCAGGCATGGTGACAAATTCAAAAACCATAAAAGACTTAGTTTTGAAGGGATGCTCATTTTAGCAAAGAAAATGCCCATGAAAAGCAAGAACATGTTGTTACTTTAAGGTCAGGCTAACAACTGCAGCTTGACTTTTGTTCAGTTGTTGCTTCTCAATAGGTTTTGAGAACCTTTACCAAAATCATGGGAGTAAAAATGAATATAAAAGAGTATCAATTTAATGTCAAGCAAGGTGATATCCTCTCCCCTCTCTTCCTATTTGCAGAGCCTTCTGTCATTCTAATGTTGCTCTCTCTCTTTCTTGATCTCTGCAAAAGTTGAGATTTGAAATTACACACTGTGGTTGCACTTCAACAGATTTAAAATTGCTACTTTTATATGTTACAATTTCGGATGGCAGATTAGTTAACCCTCCACTACCTTCAAAGTGAACATTGACTAAAATATTCCTGGTATAAAATCCAATGTAAAGCCATAGATTTTTCTATCATTTTAAAGAACTGAACACTCTCACCCTTCTCTTTGAGGTCCCATGAGTTTAAATGACCTCAATACAACAGTCATAAAGCCACTGCATAAAAAGAAAAGAATTTCACTTTGTATTTTCTTTTCTACTGAAATTGGATTCATCTGAATCACTTTGAAATGAGTTAGAGGTATGACCTTTAAATTTTCACTTGATTTTTGAGGTTATCGTATAAAGTAAACTTATCTGATCCAAATTGTTTAAAACTTCTCGAATTGGACCTAGTTTAGTCTTAAAAGTTAATACACCCTAAAATCTCCTAAAGATTTTTTTCTACTTTAATATCACAACTATACAGCATGCTCCTTCAGAAATGAATTTGGAAGCTGTCTTTGAAATTTACAGGCTGAGAGAAAAAATTATTGAAAATCCTTGGTTTTGTCAATGTAGTATCTATCTGAAGCAAAATTTTCTGAAAGGTGAATAAAGACATTTATTTGTAAGTAACAAGCTATTTAGAATATAAACACCAAAACATGCCATCCCTTATATATGTTATTTAATTACAAATATCTACATATAAGGTAACAAATACAGTGTACAGTTTTTATAGAGTTATTTTTCAACTTTTGGCATACATCAAATTATAATAATATCAGAAACATAAATTAGATGTTGTTGTTGTTAGGTGCCATTGAGTTGGTTCTGACTCATAGTGACCCTATGTACGATAGAACAAAACCTGCCCAGTCCTGCTCCATCCTCACAATCATTGCTGTTTTTGAGCCCATTGTTGCAGCCAATGTGTCAATCTATCTCATTGAAGCTTTTCTTCTTTTTTGATGACCCTCTATTTTTCCAAGTATTCTCCAAAGAATGATGTCTCCTGATGATATGTCCAAAGTACAAAAGATGAAGTCTCACTATCCTCACATCTAAGGAGAATTTTGGCTGTACTTTTTCCAAAACAGATTGTTCATTCTTCTGGAAGTCCATGGTATATTCAGTATTCTTCATCAACACCATAATTCAAAGGCATCAATCCTTCTTCGGTTTTCCTTATTCATTGTCAAGCTT
This sequence comes from Trichechus manatus latirostris, assembly GCF_000243295.1. NCBI lineage: Eukaryota > Metazoa > Chordata > Mammalia > Sirenia > Trichechidae > Trichechus > Trichechus manatus. Next base: position 8,824,146 of record NW_004444054.1, on the reverse strand, counting down.
TCACATGCATATGAGGTGATTGAAAATACCATGGCTTGGGTCAGGTGTACCTTAGTCCTCAGAGTGACATCTTTGCTTTTGAATAGTTTAAAGAGGTCGTTTGCAGTAGATTTGTCCGATGCAATATGTCGTTTAATTTCTTGACTGCTACTTCCATGGGCGTTGATTGTGGATCAAGCAAAACAAAAACCTTGGAAACGTCAATATGTTCTCCATTTGGCATGATGTTGCTTATTGGTCCAGTTCTGAGGATTTTTGCTTGCTTTATGTTGAGATGCAATCCATACTGAATGCTGTAGTCTTTGATCTTCATCAGTAAGTTCTTCAAGTCCTCTTCACTCTCAGCAAGCAAGGTGTGTCGCCTGCATATTGCAAGCTGTTAATGAGTCTTCCTCCAGTCCTGATGCCACATTCTTCGTCATATAGTTCAGTTTCTCAGCTAAGTTGCTCAGCATACAGATTGAGTAAGTATGGTGAAAGGATACAACCCTGATGTACACCTTTCCTGATTTTAAACCAAACAGTATCCCTTTGTTTTGTTAGAACGATTCCACATGAGCACAATTAAATGTTCTGGAATTCGCATTTTTTGCAATGTTATCCATAATTTGTCATGATCCACACAGTTGAATGCTTTTGCATAGTCAGTAAAACATGGGTCAACATCTTTCTGGTAGTCTTTGCTTTCAGCGAAGATCCACTGGACATCAACAATTATATCCCTCATTTCCTGTCCTCTTCTGAATCCCACTTGAATTTCTGATAGTTCCCTGTCGACAGACTGCTGCAACCATTTTTTAATTATCTTCAACAAAATTCTACTTAAGTGTGACATTGGTGACATTTTTTGATAATTTTCACTTTCTGTTGGATCACCTTTCTTTGTAATGGGCACAAATATGGATCTTTTCTGGTCAGTTAGCCAGGTTGCTGTCTTTCAAATTTCTTGACATATATGAGTGAGCACTTCCAGCATTGCATCCTTTTGTTGAGACACAATTTTTATTTCTTCAGTTCCAAGAGCTTTGTTTTTTGCCAGTACCTTCAGTGCAACTTGGCCTTCTTCCTTCAATACCATCAGTTCTTGATCATTTGCTACATCCTGAAGTGGTTGAACATGGACCAATTCTTTTTGGTACAGTGACTGTATATTCTTTCCATCTTCTTTTGCTGCTTCCTGCGTCATTCAATATTTTGCATATAGAATCCTTCAGTATTCTAACTTGAGGCTGATGACTGTCACTGCTGATGATGTTACTGTTTGTGTTGAAACTTTAAGGACACAAGTCCAATTTTTGTAGAAATATGGAAATATTACTTTACATTTCCATCTTTTTTTCTTCTCCTGCATATACCACAAAATGTTCTTGGCATCAACTATTAGTGCCACACTGCCGTTGCCTACTCAACATAATATTTTCCATACTTGGTATTATAAAGTTATTTGTAAAACCTAGTGAAAACTTCCTGATCTCAAATTATTGTGGGTTCCCCAGAAAATTAGGTTAACAAACTGGAGTTGAGAAACACGCATGTGGAGTATAAGCAAAGGTGGAAAGTAAAAGAAAAATACCAAGCCTTCATTCGGTCTATATGTGTTGGTTAAACTAAGCTATAAAACGCTATGGGCCCTGGAGAGTAAACTGCTTGGGGGTGAGGTTGTAATCATTAGACATACAATAGTATGGAGGGTAATTATAAATAAATCATTGATTTGGAAAGAGAATGAAAACCCAGGTAATGTAGATCAATAGTGGCAGAAAAAGCATTTTACAATGATTGGAGAAAAGTGATGTGGAACGAATGAATTGTTGGAAACCCATGATACGATCATCAGGACGGGAATCTCAACACAGAGAAAAGAAATACGTATTAAATAAATCTTAATGTCTGTACATAAGCCAAGTAGATCTTGGCTAAGTTAGAAACTTCGGTATTTACAGAAGAAGCAGTTTTAAGCAAGAGTTTGGAAATTAAACTGGAGACTGGGTAGTTAAGATCGTTGTTTTGTTTGGGGATCCTGCAATAAGATCAAAGAATTGAGGTAAATTAGGAAAGAAAGGAAATGCATACACACACACACAAGATTCGATCTAAAAGTATAAACACAGAAATGAGTGGGGAATGTAAACAGAAATCTTGTGGACAGCATGCTTTTAACGCTTTTAATATTTTAATATGCAATTTAGTAGCAAGATATTAAGTATCTGTCATTCATCTAAAGTACATATTTTTCACTGAGTCACTGTATATTAAAAAAAAGAACATTCTGTTTAATAAAAACAATCGTGCACAATCAGAGTTTTTATTTATTTGTTTATTTATTTAACTATCTATTTACCTATCTATTGATCAATTGATTTAATGTGTGGTCATGCAGTGGACAAGGTATAAAAAACTCATTGCCGTGGAGTCGATTCCAACTCATAGAGACCCTATAGGACAAAGTAGAACTGCCCCATAGGGTTTCCAAGGAGCAGATGATGGATTCAAACCGCTGAACTTTGTGTTAGTAGCTGAACTCTTAACCACTTTGCCACCAGGGTTTCCAAAGGTATGGAGTACCATAAAAGGGTTGTTAGAGAGCGGAATCACTACTTCAACAAAAATTAAAAAAAGGAAATTGCTGGAGATAATAAAGAAAATATTCTTTAAATAATTGATTCCATTTGGTACAAAAGAGATCTGACAATACAGGACTTTTTAATGCAATTTCTTTTTACTTAATATTATTGTCATTCATTTTTCCACTTTAATAATTATAAGTCTACATCATAATTTTCATGGCTTCATAGTGTGTCATTGTATCCCATAATGAAATGTAATCCGACTTCTATTATTGAGTACTGGGGTTAGTTTCCCATTTTTTTCACTCTTACAAATCACTTTACAATAGACATTTGATAGTGATATCCTGGTCCCCTTAACCTATTACTTTGTAAGAGGATGTCTTTTAAATAACAAAACAAACAAAAGCACCAATCTCATGTGATAGTTTCATTTTTGGTGTTCACTGATGGAGAAAATAGCCTGAGAATATTAGCAAGCTTGGCGCATAAAAAGGACTCAATAAGCATTTGCTAAATGAATAAATTAATTCTTTAAAATAGTTAGCCATGAAAACAGCAAGTACATAGGTTTCAAAAATATGCCCCTTATTTCTCCTGTGTTCTTTTCTGCCTTCACCCTCATTTGAAGAGGTTTTTTTTTTTTTTAAACATAATAACTTCCTGAAGTTTTGCTCTGAAGACCGATCATTATTGACAAGGGAAAGATATTATTGTATCATTGATAGCCCTGGTGGCGCAGTGGTTAAGAACTCAGCTGCTAACCAAAAGGTCAGCAGTTCGAATTTACCAACCGCTCCTTGGAAACTATGGGGCAGTTCTACTCTGTCCTATAGTGTTGCTGTGAAAGGGAATGGACTCAAAGGCAAGAATTTTTTTTTTCTACTCTGAAGATTCTGAGACCTAAGCCTCCTGTCATAAACACAAAGCCTGAAGGGATCACTGTGTCTGAGGATGTACCCACGACTTCCCATAATAGAGCCGACACAATGGTCACCAGGCGGGAGGTGGTGGCACAGAGCCAGGACCTGGTGGAGAAGATAAAACAGTATAAAAGGAAACAGGAAGTAAGACCTGGGAAACAGTGGACAATCAGAAGCCTGTCTAATGCTAACCCACCAGGTCTGAAACATGACCTTACAGGAAAATATACTCTGAACCTCAAGTGTGTTTGTGATCTGCTTCTAGTTAAGTATGAACGTATTATTCTGGAAATGGGAAGTGTCTTCATACCTTTCCAGATATATCCAGAACCACCACGTGGTTCTTCCGTTATTGTAACTCTGACACCTAGAACAGTGGCTCTTGCAGAGTAGGGACTCAAGACATATTTGTTGAGTGAATGAATAAATGCACTGCTTATTATATCTGAATTCAGTATTTTGTGTACAAATAGATTTTCCACATTGCAGTAATTCTAGAGTCCTCCAGCAGGCTGAGGGCCATGGATAGCAGCCACTGCTTTACGATCAGTAGTGTCCATGCTCCTAGGACCCCTATTTAACCTGTCTTTCAGTCCCTGCCCTGGTACAGGTTCCAAAGCAGTAAACTCAGCCTGCCGTCCTTGTTTAGCACCCCGGGTTCAATGATCTGAGACAAAATAATCCCCAACAACTCTATCTGGCTGGTACAAACACAAAATAAACTAAAAATTAATAATATTATCAAATTGTAGCACTGACATTGTTTTGCTACGATATAGCCTTGATTATTATTAGTTGCTAGTGGTATGCATTAGTAACATGAAATTGGAGGATCCGATTTAATTCCTGATGTTTCTTTCTTGCTTTACTGCTATGTACTAGCTTTAGGGTGTCATAATTAACTATTAGATAAAATAAATCCAAACAGTAATTAAACCAGTTAACTAGTAATTAATGAAAAAGGGAGTGTGGTACAAGTACCCTTCAGTTAAAAAAAAAAAAAAATCTAAACCATGGACTCTAATATTTTATGGACTTTTTTTCTTTCTTTTGACCCATTTTCTTCCTCTAGCATTCATAGCCACTATCATTCTCCTCAGAGAATTTTCACTGACCTTCGTCTGTTCTTTTTATTCACCAAAGATTGATACTATATGACCTTTGAAGAAAAAATACGATTGATTTTACAAGTAGGTGAAAATTTCACAGTCTTGCATTTTCTGCAGGGTTTACCCTCAGTCAAACATCCCCTTACTAATGGTTCTCAGCAGCTTCCTGCTTATATTATCAAAAGAATAGTGCATATACTACTAAAGAATGTAGAAAATTAACAGTCACTTCCTTTTTTCCAGTATTATTAACTCTAAATAGCTATTTGCTAAAAGCATTTTAAGTGCATTATCATTTTATCTCAAGGTAAATTAATGTATTTTGAACTAAAAGTTTTTTAAAGGAACATTAATAAGAAACAGAAATCCAAAAAAAAAAAAAAAAGAAAAAACCTCTGTATTTTTTTGGTAATTCTGATTTTTCCCTAATGTGACCTAAGCAAAAAAAAAAAAAAAATCTGTTTTAATTTGATTGATTTGTCAAACTTTTCAATACTTAATAAAAAGCCTTCATTAATGATTAAAAATATGTTTGTAAAAATAGCATTTAATCATATTTTATTTTGGCCCAGATAAATGACACGTATGGCCTTTATGCCTCCTAATTACTATTAATTAATAACAATGAGATTAAAATTAATTATATTGATGATTTGGATAGGATTTACAATATTCTAAAGGAAAGTAAAATTTCATATAAGATTATGTACAGAAATAAGAATGACATTAATTCATATATTATCTCATTGAATGAAGAATAAAATTCCGTAAGTGAAGGAAATATTGCCGTGAATCCTTGCAGACATGGAATAGTTTCTGCTCAGGTAACACACCAACTGTAATATTGTATTTGTCCAAGATTCATGCACGTTATTACAAGCCTAAAATGTATGTTCACTGACGGGGGTGGGAGGGATGATTCTGCTGCTGGATACTAAGTTCTGGTTTTATATTATTTTCTCATCCTCTCTAGTGAGCTAGTCCCCAACACCACCACAATCATAGTCAGTTTTTTTTTTTTTCCTAATAGTTATAACTTTTCGGGTTCATACCTATGATTTACTCTTCTTCAGCTTCTAAGGATATGTTGCAATAGAAAACATTAAGTCAGGCACATGAAATGAATTTATTACAAAGTGTATATAATTGATTTGGTTTGCTTTGCTTGGAAGCTAATGCTAATCAAAACAAACAAAAACACTTTCAAACTAGCGAAAGAATCGGAATTGACACATAGCGATGATATAGTGGCTTTTTTTTTTCTTTCAGTAGAACTGAATTCAGTTAGTATTGTGTTGCTTATGTTCTTCTGTAAAGAACATCTAATCCAAACTGTACAATAACGTGACTGACCATTTTAAGTATGATCCAAAAATGCAGCTCAAAATGACGAGACTTTATATTCGATATCTCCAAAGGGAGAAGATAAAATCAGATTTGAGTTCACTGAAGGTGTTTCTTCCCCGGAGAGAGAGAATCCTGAGAGAGTATTTCTGCTTTCCCATGGCTGTATATTGTAGTGAAAAGGGATAAGCTTTGGATCAAAGCCAGGTAAATTCAGGATAGTTGATTTCTCTCAACTTTTGTTTTCTATGCTGAAAAGTGGAGGGGACACCAAGCAAAAGCAGTGGGAGGGTTAAAGAGGAATCACATGGGAAAATGTAGAACCCAGTACAAAGTAGGCATTTAATGTGTGGTAATTTTCTTCATTCCAACTGTGAGTCAGAATTGACTCAATGACAGTGGGTTGGGTTTGGTTTTTTGGTTTCCTTCCGCTAATTACCAACAGCTCCAGTGAGTGGAAAGATAATAAATTGTAAATTGATCAGTTTTGCTATTCATTATTTTTATAGTTGTTTTTGTTGTTAGGTGCCATTGAGTTGGTTCCAACTCATAGTGACCCTATGTACAACACAAGGAAACACTGCCTGGTTCTTTGCCATCCCCACAATCGTTGCTATGTTTGAGCCCATTGTTGCAGACACTGTGTCAATACATTTCACTGAGGATCTCCCTCTTTTTCAATGACCGTCTACTTTACCAAGCATGAGATCCTTTTCTTGGGACTGCTCCCTCCTGATAACATGCCGAAGTACATGAGATGAAGTCTCGCTGTCCTCGTTTCTAAGGAGCATTGTGACTGTAATTTTCCAAGACAGATTTGTTTGTTCTTCTGGCAGTCTTCTGCAAAAGGCCTTTTTAAAGTGTTAAAAAGCAAAGATGTCACTTTGAGGACTAAGGTGCGCCTGACCCACCCCATGGTATTTTCAATTGCCTCATATGCATGCGAAAGCTGGACAATGAATAAGGAAAACTGAAGAACAATTGATGCCTTTGAATTATGGTGTTGGTGAAGAATATAGACTATACCATGGACTGCCATAGAAATTTTTACGGGGAGGAGGGGTAAATTTACATAACAAAATTAATCGTTTTAATTTATACTGTTCAGTGGCATTTACACTCACTTCGTTGGACAGCTACCACTTTTATCTAGTTAAAAACAAAATATGACAACCAAGTAATGCACTCTGAACAAGCTAGTTTTGATAGTAATGACTATTCATTTATAAAAAGTGGTGCAAAAAGCCTATGATATTGATTTAAACTTTAAAGCAAACTTTAAAGACCTAGTTTATGTAATGTATTTTAAGGTAAACTCCAAAGCAATTTTTTACAGGACTCATTTCAGTGGTTTACTTTTCCATCTTATTGTTTTAAATCTTTACCACTACTTCTATGCTATGCGTAAGGAAAGAAGTACATAACCAAAGAACTAGCACAAAAAATGGATTTGATCTTTTCACATCTTTCACACATAGTTTGTGAAGTCTTCTTTAAATCATGCCTCATTCAGAATTATGTTCAAAAGACAGCATTTCAGGATAAATATTTAATTGTATTCTCTCAATCTTATAAAAGACGAGTAGTGTTGCCAGTTGCTTCAAGTCGGCTCCAACTCATGGTTACCTTATGTAGAACAGCACAAAGTAATCCATTTCCTGAGCCATCTTGGCAATTGTTGGTGTATTTAAGTCCATTGCTGTGGCTATTGTGTCAAATCCATTTCATGGAGGGTTTCCATAGTTTTCTCTGACCCTCTGCTCTGTCAAACATGATGTCCTTCTCTAGCAAGTGGTCTTTCCTGGTGACATGTCCACAGTAAGTGAAGCCAAAGTCTTGCTATCCTCACTTCTAAGTGAGCATTCCAGTTGAATTATTTAAGGATAGCTTTGTGAACCTTCTCTGTTTTATCCACTATTCTCTGTATTTATCTAAACAGCTCCATGTCCTTCAAACATTTATTCATGATTCCTGGCACTTCCTCTAGATTGATTTCAGGAAGGAAATTTCTGACAAGAACACAGAAATCTGCTAAAATTTCATGGAGAAGACTTAGAAAAAAGGGGAAAGAATCTCTGAACTCGAGGTTTTTAGAATCTTTAACTCTTACCCCTCAGATATCCTTTTCTGTAATACATTATCAAAATTAGCCAACTTGTCTCCACACCCTACCAACTTCAATCCTTCAGACCACACTAGTTTATTGTCTTCTTAGTACTTGTTATTATCTTAGATTATCTTTTATATGTTGTTATTTACTTTTCTCTATTTTCTATCTGGTCCCTCATTCCAGTATAAATTCGGTAAAGGAGGCAATCTTACTTCTCCAACTTCTGTGTTTTGGGCATCAATAAGACTTCGAAACATATTTAGCACTAAATACATATTTAATAAGATACCAAATCTAATACAATCTGTTAAATATGACAACTTACTACCACAAAACAGACTTTATATATTGGGTACTAAAAAGAAAGTAGAAAGTGGAAGCTTTTTACTCGTTCCAAGCAATAAATGAAAAGTTTCACTGTAGTAAAGCTATTCATGAATCCAGGACCAGTTTAAATGCAGATGGCCTTAATGTTCTCATCAGAGTAGAAAACAGTCTTCTGAAGCAAAGGAAACAGGTTTGAATTTGCTGCTTTAAAAAGGGGGAAATATTTCAACTCGGGTTTTGTGGGGAAATTAACAGTAAGATAATAAAGATATGTCTAACAGGAGAGCTGAGCAAGAGTGAGAGCTTAGCTGAGGTTACATAGCAAGAATTGTCAGTGAGCACTCTTTCACTGATTTATTCAGCATTCATTGGACATTTCTTCCATTGACTGTCCTGTCCAATTTCTTACTTCTTTTTCAGAGGTTTAAATCTACCTCCAATGGTCCATCTTATTTGCTAGGCAGACACTCCAAGATTAGGGGTACTAGAAGACTTTCTACTTTGGCATAAATATGTAGCAGATGCTTTATCATTTCTTTGGAAATGGTTCTGAAAATATGGATGATTACTAAATAACTTTATACACTGTATTTTTTACAAGCATATCAAATTTTAGTGACTTTATTCCTTAAAATACCTT
>NW_004444054.1:8812384-8813128 GCF_000243295.1 Trichechus manatus latirostris | reverse complement strand
AGAAGTTACTAGAGTTACTAAGAAGAACCCCCAGAAAGAGAAACTCCCTCTCACCTCAGAAAGTCTTGGCCCAACTGAATAATCTAGATCCAGTGTTTAGAACAGAGAAGGAATAAAATGGAAAACTTGCTGCAGGATGACAAGGGGAGCAGAGAACTGAGACCATACCAAGCACACTTTTTGGATACAAGGGTGTCCTGAGAACTAGTTATAAATGCCCACATCGTGGAGAGGTTTGTTGAAGATCCTCTATCGCTCACTTGACTCAGTAAGAAAGAAGCCCACAATAGAGCCTTTGAACTGAATTTGTGAGCCTGGGCCAGAATCAATAGCTACAGTTACTATCTGAAACCAAAGAACTTGTTCCTTCTTATCTCATCTTAAAAAAAAAAACACTGCCATCTAGTTGGTTCTGACTCAAAGAGACCCTGTAGAACAGAGTAGAACTGCCCCATAGGGTTTCCAAGGCTGCCACATCTTTCTTCTGCTGAGTGGCTGGTGGGCTCGAACCTCCAACATTTTGGTTCTCCATCTAGGACCCGTTGAAACTCAATATTCCTGTACAATAGAAGGTAGTGGAGGATGCATATAAGCAACTGATATTGGACCTCAAGCCAACCTCAGGGGTTAAAAATAATTGAAAAATTGAATTTTATATTTAAAATAAAGAAACATGGCAGTTTTTGCTTGCTGAAAGGACTAGAACAATTTACACAATTTATACTTTCCTTCTTCCTCTCTTTC
>NW_004444054.1:8808518-8810786 GCF_000243295.1 Trichechus manatus latirostris | reverse complement strand
TTCAGACTATAGGCGGAGAATGATTTGAACTAAATTCTGGTACTTGAGCTGTTTAAACATCCTTTTTCCTGTCATCCAAGAGAAATAATCATTCAACTTTCCTCAACTTTCTATCTGAAGCAAGTTAATCTAAATACATTCTATTATAAACCAACAAAACCAGAGAACATAAACACAAAATGGTTTAAATCATTGCAGAAATAAATTCAAACCCTTATGTGGCAATTGATAACTCAGAGTTGTTACTCAGATACAGCATGCCATAATATTTCTGAGGCACAAATCTGTCTCTTTCTTTTAAATTACAATAAAAAGATGTAAGAATAATACTTTACATTTTAGATTACTTAAAGTAAATTTTTTTACATTATGCAATATTTGGTTGCTCCTAGCTAAACATAAACTCTATGTTCTTATGCGTGTTAGAGAAGATGTGGTCCCCTTGCTACCTGGACTTACGATAACCTTGCTGTTGTTGTTCGCTGGAAATAAACACCCAAATCAGAAAAGGAGAAGTAAAACTTTTTCTATTTGCAGATGACATGACCCTGTATAAAAAAATCCCCCAAAATCCACAAGAAAGCTAACAGAACTAATAAATGAATACAGAAAAGTTGCAGGTAACAAGGCCAACACACAAAATATTAGTTATGTTTTTACACACCAGCAATGAGCAATCTGAAAAGGAAATTAAGAAAACAATTCCATTGACAGTAGTTTCAAAAAGAATAAAATGCCCAGCAACAAATTTAACCATGATAATGAAATATGCATACAATGAAAGCTATAAAATTTTGCTGAAAGAAATTAAAGACCTACTTAAATGAAAAGACATCCCATGTCCATGGATTGGAAGACTTAATATTGTCAAAGATATGAATAGTACCTGTGATGGTTAAGGTTGTGTGTCAGCTTGGCTGGGCCATGATTCTCAGTGGTTTGGCAGTTATGATGTAGTTTGGCAGCTATGTAATGATGTAATCACCTCCATAATGAGATCTGATATGATGTGACTCCATGATGAGATCTGCTATGAGCAGCCAATCAGTTGAAAGGGAGTTTCCTTTAGGACGTGGCCTGCATGCAATATATGTGGACTTTCTGGAAACATATGCCGGCTTTCGTTCCCTCTGGATCCTACAGCTGACTCCTGTTCATCTGACTGCCAGTTCTTGGGACTCAAGCTAGCACCTTACCTGCCGATCTGGGGTTTTGTCAGCCTCCACAGCCTGTGAGTCAGTGGCCTGCTGTCTGACCTGACAATCTTGGGTTCACTAGCCCCTGCAGCTAAGTGAGTCAGGAGAAGCCTCTAGCCTGACCCACAGACTTGGGACTTCCTAACCTCTACAACTGCATGAGCCATTTCCTTGATATAAATCTCTCTCTCTGTCTCTTTCTGTCTGTCTGTCTGTCTGTCTCTCTCTCTATATATATACACATATATATATATACATATACACATATATATATTTATGTACACATATTTATACACTTTACTGGTTTTGCTTCTCTAGAGAATCCAGCCTAAAACACTACCCAAATCAATTTACAGATTCAATGAAATCTCTATTATAATTCCACCAGCCTTTTTACAGAAATGAAAAAGCCAATCCTCAAATTCACATGGGACTTCAAGGGGCTCTAAATAGCTAAAACAACCCTGAAGAAAAAGGAACAAAGTAGGAGGACTCACACTTCCCATTTTCAAAATGTACTACAAAGTTCTAGTAATTAAAACAGTTTGGTACTTGTGTAAGGATAGACATATAGATCAATGGAATAGAATTGACAGTCAAGAAATAAACTCAGATACCTACAGCCAATTGATTTTTTACAACGGTTCCAAGTTCATTCAATAAGGAAAGGATTGTCCCTTCAACAAATACTGTTGGGACAACTGGATCTCTATAGCAAAAGAATGAAGTTGTAGCCAAACCTCCTACCATATAAAAAAAATTTACACAAAATGGATCAAGGAAGTAAATATAAGAGTTAAAACCATAAAATTCTTAGATGAAAATAAAGGAGTAAAGTCTCATTATCTTGATTTTGGAAAAGGATTATTAGACATGACACTAAAAGTACAAACAACAAAAAGAAAAAATAGATAAAGTTGACTTCATCAAAATTAAAAACCTTTGTGCATCCAGGAACATTATCAGGAAAGTAAAAAGAAAACCTACATGACAGGATAAAATATTTGAAAACCATATATTAGATGAGGTTTTAATATCCAGAATATATTAAGAACTTCTACAACTCAGCAAC
>NW_004444054.1:8806084-8807492 GCF_000243295.1 Trichechus manatus latirostris | reverse complement strand
TAATGGATAAAAAGAACACTTACTCTATGCTCTAAATAATGAATCTAATATTGGGAATACTGGGACAAAGCTAATCCCAATTTGCATCTGAAATAAGCTTTGTCATACTAGGAAGCTATATACTTATTCCAGCATTTCGTTATTGAATAAAACATTTTAGGAGTTTCATTTTCTATGATTTTGAAGCTAGTATCACTGCATTGAACTCACAATATAATTTGTTAAGTAGACATATCTCTTTGATCTACTTTGAAATGGTGGAGGGAGGGGACCTTACATAAAACAAAAAGGAATGATGTAGACTTTATTATTACATCTGAAATAGATATACCTGGTTCTCATTTTTTTTTTAATATCATGTAAAGACACATTGCAATTCTAGATTTCCATGCTTTTTTAAGTGAAACTGAAAATGAATCTTTAATTCATAGAATCGTTAATTCTCTATTGGAAATACCAGATTGAAAAGCAAGTTGAAACATTTTGTATAAAAATAACGACATCCTCAGAAAGGCTACAATATTAATTTATTAGAGTATTAGCATGATCCAATGACAAGAAGCACTGACCTTGAGAGAGCTTGCCTGGGTTTGTACTCAACCTCTAGCTCTTACCAGCTGTGTGACCTAAGGCAAGTAAATTACCCCCTTGTGCCTTAGCGTCTTCTTTCTAAAGTGGGACCTATCTCATAAAGTGTTTTGAAGATGAAGTGAATTTATAATGGTATATATATATATACTTAGAGGAGTTTGGGCACATGTTTTTATTTGCTTTGCTCATTTCTCATATTTTCAAAACATGCTAGAGCTACTGATTTTTCTAATTAGAATGCTTCTGAACTAAGGGTGAAAATCCCATCTTAAAGCTTTTGTTTGACTTTTCGGTTTTATTCCGGAAGAGTGCCGGTGCTTAGCAATTCAATTTGCTGTTAGATTCACTTGGCTTTTTGGGGAACTAGAAATATTTCCTTAGAAGTGCTCCTACAGTCTTCTGTGTTGCTGCCTCACATACACTAAGTATCACTGCAAACCTTTATGGCACCTGCAGTGATCATGTTCCTGACCTGCTCCTTATCAGTCATCAGAGATGGCCTACAGGGCAGGTGAGGTACAGAATCTGCTTTTCCGGAGCCGCCACGGCACGTCGCCTCTCTCCTTCCTGCTGCCCTATTTCTGAATATATCTTTGACCTTTAAAAACATTGCAGATAACTGCGTTTTCTTTTACAGGTATAATAGCATCTAAAAGTTATGTTCTCGAGTTGAATTTTAAGGTCCCCCTTTCACTTTTAAGGGCAGCTGATATTTTAATAGATGGATTTTGTTTTATTGCTTTGTTTTAAATCTGCTCATCCATCTCAACCTATTCTGGTTTCTACCTGGGCTTTTCTTCAGATTTTTTTTCCAGTT
>NW_004444054.1:8788241-8789174 GCF_000243295.1 Trichechus manatus latirostris | reverse complement strand
AAATCGATTTGGTGCTTCCTTAAAAAGCTTCAGATAGAAGTACCATATGATCCAGCAATCCAACTCCTTGGAATATATCCTAAAGAAGTAAGAACCATCACACGAATAGATATATGCACAACCATGTTCATTGCAGCACTGTTCATAATAGCAAAAAGATGGAAACAATCTAGGTGCCCATCAAGGTATGAATGGATAAACAAATCATGGTATATTTACACAGTGGAATACTATATAATGATAAAGACTGATGAATCTATGAAACATCTCATAACATGGATCAATCTGGAAGGCATTATGCTGAGTGAAATTAGTCAGTCACAAAAGGACAAATACTGTATGAGACCACTATTATAAGAACTGAAGAAAAGGTTCAAACACTGAAGAAAACATTCTTTGATGGTTACAAGGGTGGAGAGGGTGGGAGAAGGGTATTCACTAACTAGATGGTAGATAAGAATTATCTTAGGTGAATGGAAGGATAACACACACTGCCGGAGAAGTCGGTACAACTGGACTAAACTAAAGCTAAGAGGTTTCTTGAATACAACAAAACAGTTTGGGGGACAGAATAGCAGGGGTAAGGGTCTGGGGACCATGGTTTCAGGGGACATATAGGTCAACTGGCATAACAAAGTTTATTAAGAAAGTGTTCTGCATCCCATTTTGGTGAGGGCGTCTGAGGTCTTAAAAGCTAGTGAGTGGCCATCTAAGATGCATCAATTGGTCCCAACCTACCTGGAGCAAAGGAGAATGAAGAACACCAAAGACATAAGGAAAATATTAGCCCAAGAGACAGAAACGGCCACATAAACCAGAGACTCCATCAGCCTGAAACCAGAACTAGATGGTGCCCAGCTACCACCAATGACCGCCTTGACAGAGAACACAACAGAGAGTCCCTGACAGAGCAGGAGAAAAGTGGGGTGGAGA
>NW_004444054.1:8783759-8785321 GCF_000243295.1 Trichechus manatus latirostris | reverse complement strand
AAGGAGAGATCCTTCTCTGGAGCATTTAATTTTCTTATCTTCAGGATTCTGCAGCTTTTAAACAGGCAGCTTTGAGGTCCCAGGTCTTGGGCTTCTCTGTCATAAAGATCTCAAATGTCCCTTAAAGTTTGCTAAAACACTCCTGGCTAAAAGAGATCATAATTGACTCCATTACACAACCCTAATTTTACCTTCAGTTGAGTTGATGGATTTAGTGGGACACCATCAATTCTGTCTAACTGGACAGAGTTGCAGGAGTCAATTGCTATGTCAGTATAAGCTAAGGAGAAGTCCTGAAGTGGAGAGCTGATGTGTCTTATTGTTAGTGGCACATTCCAACCACCAGGGCAAATGCTCAACTAGAGGTCTGTAAGCGAGAGTCTTGGATTATATGGACTCACTCTCTAAAAGGTAATGTTGCTGATAAAAGGCAGGAAGGCATTTTTCTGAGGATAAAAGCCAAACAAAGCTTTACTCAGTTTTTAAAGGGCTCTATGACCCAAAAGGATTACAATCCACTGATAGAAGGGAGGAATATTTGCCTTCCCTCTCCCCCATTTTATCTATTACCAACTCCTGAGCATTGGCAGTGGCTTGTGTATGTCTAATCCAAGGGCAAATGATTATTATCAGACTATAATGCCAAGAAAAGGAGCTCGGCAGGGGTGGGGGGTGATTCCTGCTTGTCATTGCTAGTGTTGTTTTTTGCTTTCTTATGAGATGTCCTCCTACCTCTTCTTCTGTCTTCCTGTTTAACTGGTGTTAGGTAAGACAGACCTTGTGTCGTCTACTGTTTGAGAGACACCCTCTGCAATGGGAAATTCTAGGTTAGACAGCCCAGGAAGGGTCTGCTTCAGACAGTATGGAAAATCTGTCTGTACCTTGGTGAGATTGTCCTTGGACTTGTTTTTCTATGTCTTTTCTTTTTTGTTTTTGTTTTTGGGAATCAAGACATTCTTTGAAGGTGACCCAATTATTTTATGCTTTAAATTTTTTGTTGATATCATGTGTTTCCATTAATGGAAGCATGCTGAATCATTGAGTGTGTCTGAAGTTTTGGTAGGTAATATGGATTTTTTTTGTTGTCCCCTCCCCCAAGTCTACCCTAAGTGTTTAGTGGTACATATGAAGTACTACTAATTATATCACAGACTCCTACTGGGGTCTGTTGGTATATATGTGTAACAAATACAAATTTTCAAAATTTCTGTTTTTCCTATCAAAAATTCAGACACCTCATACAATATCCTGTAGAAGTGGTAATTTGTGGCACACGGCCATTTCTTCAGTTTCAAACAATCATGAAGGCCCCTGCCTTGCAGCAGCACACACTGTCAGTGGTACAGTAGCTTCCCAATAAACCCCAGAGGCTGAAAAACTTCATGGTTGCTATATGTACCACTGGGCACAAAAGGGTTTTAATGATTAAGATTAGGATGTGAAATTTAGAAACAAACAAACTAGTTGCTCATGGTGACCCCGTGTTTTTCAGAGTAGAACTATTCTCTGTAGGGTTTACAATGGCGTGATCTTTTGGCCTTTCTTCCGAGGCACCTCTGGGT
>NW_004444054.1:8781408-8782591 GCF_000243295.1 Trichechus manatus latirostris | reverse complement strand
AAAGACTGTATTACAAACAATTTATTTGGTATTTTAGAATAATGCAGAAATATTATCTATGGACCATTTCTATTCCATTGAAATTGTGCTAAGAAACAGAAGAGACTTAATTTGATTTACTCAATGTGAGTGAATATTTGGAGCACAACTGCTCAGGTTAATATTTTACAGGCAATTAGAAGTTGTAGGAGAAGTCTTCTGACCCTGTGGTTTTGAGTTTAAGGACAAAGGACATATATTTCTAAGCACTCAAAACCACAGGGTGAAGAGAGTTCATCAATTTACTGAGGAGAAACAGCATCAATAAAAGAAAGCTGGGGCTGTCAAAATGAACTACAGTCAATTTCCACATGTGCCTCTTGCTATTTGTTTGACCTAGGCCTACTTGCTTTGAGTTTTTAAACCTATGCTTTTCTCACTGTGAGAATAATTATAATTGTTCCTATTTCATAGGGTTGTTGGGAAGAGTTCTTGAGGTAATGTATACAAAATGCTTAGTATATTACCTGGCACTCAATAAGTGCTTATTAAAAGTCAGCTGATGTGGCAAAACAAAGGCTTCTAGCTGTCCAATCAACACACATGTTCCCCTTCTCTTGTATTAAAGAACCAAGGCTTTGTTGAGAGTCGCATTATGCCCACTAAAAACTATGTTTTCCAACCTATTCTGCAGATAGAGGCACCCATGTGAAAAAGATATGACCAGTGATATGCCATGAAATTTGAGTGTGGCATCAGGTAAAGCAGGGGAATTATCAACTGACAGAAATCATTTTGTTTTCACTCATGTTTCCTGCCACAGATATGATGCCTGAACATTAGCAGCCATTTTGTGACAATGAGACAACCTGGAAGATGAAAGTCCTGTACTAAAGATAATGGAATGGAAATGTTAAATGACTTTGGGTCCCTAACAATAGTATGCAGCTACCATAGCAACCCTGGATTACCTGCTCTAATGAGAAATAAAAACCTAATTTACTTAAACATCTGTCTTCCGGGTTGTCTTAGTCATCTAGTGCTGCTACAACAGAAATACCACAAGTGGATGGCTTTAACAAAGAGAAATTTATTTCCTTACAGTAAAGTAGGCTAAAAGTCCAAATTCAGGGTGTCAGCTCCAGGGGAAGGCTTTCTCTCTCTTGGCCTTCTCATCAGTGTTCCCCCAGACTAGGAGTTTCCC
>NW_004444054.1:8778301-8779870 GCF_000243295.1 Trichechus manatus latirostris | reverse complement strand
CCATCCTCCTGCATTAACGTCATAGAGGCAGGATTTACAACTTATAGGAAAACCACATAATACCAGGAATCATGGCCCAGCCAAATTGATAAACACATTTTTGGGGGGACATAATTCAAACCATGACACGGGTTTCTGTTAATCTCTGCTGAGGACAATTGTTAACTGTCCATTGCCCCTTATTATTGTTTTAATATTATCTTGATCAGCATTATGTGTCAAAAGACACAACTTTGTTTCCACTCTTAAATCTTCTTGGGGATAAATAGTCCTCAAAGTTCAGACAAACCAGCCACCCAAGAAAGAGATAGAAGGAATACAAGTAACGAAAATAATGGGGCTCCACATTTAATTTCCAAAGAGTACCTATTATCATTGAAGTCTTCACTTGAATCCACCATTACTGTGAAATTCATAATCTAACAAAGCCAAGAAAACACTTTTGTGGCAAAAGATAACAGGCATTTATTAGGAGAGGTTTGTTCTCACTTGTGAGAAGTCAAGTACCTTCCCTACATTTGCAGAAGGCTTGAACAGCAAGGGAGCAAAGCGAAGATGTAAATGGAGTTCTTTGAATGGCTAAGCCTGCGCAAGAAGGCTTAAGTGCAATACTGTTGACCACATGGATTATCTAACTAATATAATATTTAGAGGAATTACTCAAATATTTTTAAGCCTCAGGTTCTTTTCTTTAAATGCAATCTCACACAGATGCACTGTATATATAAAATTTGAAAACAAAATGGTTCTGCTCTGGTAATAACTCTGGTGAAAGCCCTGCCTTCCTGGCTGCTTTCTTCTCCTTCATGAGCCCCAGAGGAATCTTTATGGAAACCCTAGGGTTCTGAAAGTCAAATTAAAAACCCTGATTTATAGATTGCTTTATCCTCACAATTTGAATTAATAAATATATAACTTTTGGAGTCATCTTGAATAGGTTTATAGTTCATAACCTACTACATCTTTGCTGTTTGTAACTATGGTCTCTCCTTCTTGATTTTGTGTTTTGGGATACATTATCTTTCCTTTATTTCATCCACAAATAATTTCTCTTCTGTACATTTTTTTTTATCAGTTTGTAATTCACCCTCCATCTATAGCAATTAGGAGCCCTGGTGGCACAGTGGTCAAAGAGCTCAGCTGCTAATCAAAAGGTCAGCTGTTTGAACCCATCAACTGCTCCGCGAGAGAAAGACGTGGCAGTCAGCTTCTGTAAGATTACAGCTTTGGAAACACAATGGGGCAGTTCTACTCTGTCCTACAGGGTCACTATGAGTTGGAATCAACTTGATGTCAATGGGTTTGGTATTTTTGGTCTATAGCAATTAGAATTCTTTAAGCGTATCCTTCCCAGTTATTCTTTTTAGGCTTAATATTGACCAGTCTCATTCACCAGAAAGGAATCTCTTGGGTTAGAATTTGCAAAGATAAATTTTTATTATTCACTCAGTCCTGTCCCACCTTCTTCTTGCTCAATTTCACTTCTTCCAAAAACTTATCTTTCTATATTCTATGAGCAGATGTTCTATACCTGTAACAATGTTTATTCTTTGAGTCATTTTTGTCATT
>NW_004444054.1:8771003-8772169 GCF_000243295.1 Trichechus manatus latirostris | reverse complement strand
TGTGTGTGTGTGTGTGTGTGTGTGTGTATGGAATACAAGTCCCTTATGAGATATATATTTTTGAAAATATCTTCTTACTATTTAACAATCTGGCACATGCCAGAACATAATATTCAATAAATTTAGGAAAATCTGAATCTGAAAAATATCTGTACCTGAAGGAATATAAGTTCAAAGGGATCTGAACACATTTTACAAAAAACATTTTTAAAGACATGGTTGCAATTACTTCAAAACTGATTTTTTTTGCACATAGATATAAAATAGTCCTACCGATGATGAATCATGTCTAGAATTAAGACATCTTTTCTCATCATAATTTAATGTGAAACTATAGAAAAATTTTCAGAATTATTATTATTATGGATGATTCAGCAGTGGTCACACCCAATTTTTGCAAAACTTGTATGTTTTATTTAAATCTTAGTATGTTATTATAAGAAAAGAGAAGCAAAACCCTATAATGTGTAACAGCTAAGACCTTGGAGTCACACAGACAGATGGCTAAAACTGACAGCACCGGTTAGGAGCTGTGTGATCTTTGGGAATTCACTTAACCTCTCAAAGTTTTTTTTTGAGAGCATCTCCTCCTCTTCAAAAATAAAGAAACAAATAGTTCCTTTCTCCTAGAGTAGTGGTAAAGTTGAAAGATATACCATATGTAAAGCACTCAGCATGCTGGTTGGCACATAGGAAGCACAGAAGACGTTTTTAGCTAATTATTTAGATAATTACAATCAGGTTCATCGAAAATGTGAAATTTAAATATTAGCATAAATTATTCGCTAACCTGAGAAGGCAAGCAATGTAATACAAGCCCAGGACTTCGTTTATGTGGCATTTGTTGTTGCTGTTTTTATGCATGTGTCTGAGAGTTTACTGTTTTATTACATGTAAATTAATTTATTTCCATCCACTTCTCAAGTCACATCTCAAATGAGCCATGGTGCCACTTATTAGGATATTATTATTAAGGTCAGGGACCCTAAAAACCTGTAAAAACGCATCTTTTGTCTTCTTTTTCTGCAGAACCCATTCATATGTTTTGTTTTCTCCTCCAAAAAGAAAAAGGAAAAAACTGGAGCTAACATCATTTTTCAATACTTCTCGAATTCCTCTGTTTCATCTAATTTGTGTAGAGGAAAAGGGATTGGTCCTTGGGGATT
>NW_004444054.1:8759173-8769595 GCF_000243295.1 Trichechus manatus latirostris | reverse complement strand
GGCAGTATTTGCAATGTTTAGCTATATCGCCTTCTCTTTCCTTTTTTGGGAATATCTTTAAGTGTGGCCACTGCTGGAGATGCTTTGTAAATGCCCTCAGGGAAAATGTCTGGCTCAAAATTTTCACGAATTCCCGTCTGCAGCTGAAATGGCAGGATTTTTAGAGCCTGTGGAGCTAGGCAAGCAGAGAACACCTTCCAAACTAGTTTTCTTTTTGAACGCTCTATCCAAATAAGCATAAGCACTTTACTTTATGACTCTGCCCTACTAATCCTTCCCCTCCCACCCACCCAAAGTACTGAAGCAACTTAAAGGTGTTTCATGTTCGATTACTTGGGACCCATCCAAATAATGGTACTATTGCTTACTTTCAGAATCGTCAGGGAGAATTTGGCTCTTTTCTTTTCCCACTGTATTTTTCCAATGTATGGAAGGAGAAGAAAGATCAGTAGCTTTCTATCTTAATGGTCTAATAACATATTACCTTGGTGAACAATTCTATTAGCCAATACCTATGTGTGTTTCCTGGTGGACACCTGTTGTTGCTATTATTGGTGCCATGGATCAATTTTCAACTCATAGCAACCCTATGTGACAGAGTACAATTGCCCCACAGGGTTTTCTAGTCTGTAGTCTTTACGGAGCAGATCGCCAGGTCTTTCTCCTGCAGAGCCGCTGGGTGGGTTCGAACCACCAACCTTTTGAGTTAGCAACCAGCCAAGCGCTTCACCTTTGCAACACCAGGGTGCCTCCTGGGTTTCATTGCTCACCTATTCCTCTCTAAGGATCCCTGTGGTGCAGTGGTTAAGCCCTCAGGTATTAACCAAGAGGTCAACAGTTGGAACCCTCCAGTCGCTCCGTGGGAGAAAGATAAGGCAGTCTGCTTTGGTAGAGATTACAGCCTTGGAAACCCTATGAGGCCCTACTCTGTCCTACAGGGTCATTATGAGTCAGAATAGACTCAATGGCAGTGAGTTTTCCTCTCTAAATTATTTGGAAAGACTTAGTTAATGTTTGGGGAAAAGTGCTAAAATGGAAAATGTTGAACCCAAACAAACAAATAGACCTGAATTTGGCTCAATATAAATGACAGCATAAGTCACACACCAAGGATAATTAGAATTTAAATATTTTCTCCTTCTCTCTAGCAATTTGTTATTCTGATATAAAGGTAACAAATACTCAAATAAATGGTGTTCAGTTAAAGTATCATTAAATTTGCATCGGCCAAACAATAGCATTTTACCCTTGCATTTAAAAATCTATTGTAAATTTTAAAAATAAATACAGTAGGCTCTCCATATCCGAGGGTTCTGCATTTGCAGATTCAACCAATCTTGGATCAAAAATATTCAGGGAAAAAAAAAGTTGTTCCAAAAAGCAAAACTTGGATTTGCCATGGGCCAAGCACTATGCTGAATCCACACGAATGAAGTGCTGTGTAGCATCCCCTGCTGTAGCCTCCCACCGTGTCACAGATCCTCAGTCTCTCTCCAGCAGTCCTGCTCTGAGTATTGTTCGTCTTCTTCCTTTACTCCTTGTGTTGTGTGCACCCTTTGTTTCTGCGAAAAAATGGCTCCTACAAAGCAATGAAGTGGCAAAGCCATCCCTCCGAGGCTAAGTGTGAGGGGTTGAGGAGAACGAGAGGAAGGAGTTCCAGGCTAATAAGGGATGGCTAGCTAACTCTGGAAAGTGCTACAGCCTCCAGAACTTCAAGGTCACGGTGAATCACAAGGGCTGGGGCCCAGGCAGCATCAGGGTTCCCAGGAGAGCTCAAGAAACTCAGAGAAGAGAAAGGCTACCTTCCAGAGTAAGTTTTCAGTTGTGATGAAACAACTATTTACGCAGCATTTACATTGTATTAGGTGTTACAAATCATCTAGAGATGACAAAGTATATGGGAGGATGCGTGTAGGTTATATGCAAATACCATAACATTTTATATAAGGGACTTGAGGATCTATGGATTTTGGAATCCTCAGAGGTCCTGGAACCAATCTCCCATGGATGCCGAGTAAAACCTCAACCAAGAACGCTCTCATGATTGCTGTTTACCGTGTTGGTTCAGCTCCCACAGTGGAGACTACCAAGAATAACAGTACCATTGATTTAATTCTTTTTCCTGCGGGTCTTTAACTGAAACCTCATTAGGTTGCTTTTTGTCTGCAACTTTCCCCCAAGGTTTCTTCAATATTAGAATACCTCCTTTAAGTGTTATGAAAAGAGTGTTAGAAGGTTTTTCCTCTGATTATTTCATAACATAACACAGCAGTTCCTTCTGCCAGCAAGCCCACACAACTGTTTTCAATAAATGAAAGTTTTTTTCTAAATTTATAAAGTGTATATTAAACAGTAATTAGTCATAGCTAAGTTTCAACATTTTCCTTTTACAGTGAACTTTTTACAACCTGTTCTCAAACAACACAAATAAGGTCCTGTAATGTGTGAACAATGGCACAGCCATATACTTAATAAAGGGCATGGATGCTTGGTTTAGTCAATCTTAAACTGTTTTGCAATGATTTCATGCTGAGCAATTATTTCTATAGTCCTTAAATGACTGGAGTTTCAAAGGCGTGGAAGAGTGTGTATTTTTGTAACTCGAAAAATCTTATTAAATAGAGGGCTTTCTGGATTTCTTTCCTACCTCTTCTCCAAACTCATAAAATTGAAAGAGGCCAACCCAAATGTGTACTAACCACAGAAGCTTCCACATCTACGGTCACCTGTGTCAGTTCTTGTCATTTTTGTTTACTATTATTGGCTTGTCACGGTCTTCATATCTCCAAATATAATTGAAAATGAAAACAAACTTTTGTATGTGCCCCTTTTCTCCCCAGCAATGTGTCAGCCTGGGAAAATGCTCTCTTTGAAAAGAAAACGGAGCTGACATATAATTGTTGCCTTTACCCCAGCTGTTACTGACATTACATGCTGAACCTTCCTTGGAGACGCAAAACCAATTTTGATGTGACGCTCTGAAAAGTCACCACTGGTACTTTACAAATAGTTCAAGGTCACAGATATCTTGCCCTAGACACATTCAGGTAAACCTCTGAAGGACTTTTCTTTCTTGGGGAAAGCTGTGTTTTTATTGATTCTGCAAATTGGAGACTTAAAGTCTAACAAAGGAGAAGCTATCAAGGAAATAAAAAAAAAAAACAAAGCACAAAATCAATGCTTTTGCACTGAAATTTGAAAAAGTAAGTACTATGTTGAAAAAGAAGTTAAAAATCTCTTTTCAAACTTGTGTATAAAGGAACAGACAAACACAATACGATATTTTATTAATGGAGCATTTGGTAAAAGTATTAACTTTTTATTAGTGAAATATAATTCAAGTTCTTACCAAAAATTGTCATTTAGAGCTAACATTATAGGGTCACTGTGAGTCAGAATCGACTCCATGGCAATGGGTTTGGGTTTTTGGTTTGGTGTATTCATTATATAAGGGGTCCTGATGGTGCAGTGGTTAAACTGGTTACTAACCAAAAAACGGTCAACGATTCAAACCCACCCACCACTGCATGGGAGAAAGATGTAGCAGTCCGCTTTCATAAAGATTTGCAGCCTTGGAAACTCTATGGGGCAATCCTACTCTGCCCTGTAGGGTCACTATGAGTCAGAATTGACTCAACAGCAATGTTTTATTTTGGTATTCATTACATAGATATTTAAATGTTAGTCTTATTTTTTTCTTTATTACAATTTTCATTATTCCATCAGCGATGTATTACCTAGCAATATTTCAATCAAACTCAGTTTTTGGGGGTGTCATCACCTGCGTAACTAATGCTGTGTGAGTTCTTTTTCTATTCAGTAACTTCTGGGATAAACTAATCTCTCCTTTCTTGCCCTTCAAATCCTCTTATCAGGCTAAATATCTTTTGAGTCCCTAGAGAGTTAAGTTCTTCAATCCTCTAAGGAAACTCGACATTACAGCCAGGACAAAGAATCAAGACCTTGGTGGTCGGATGCTGGGTTTGATCTCACTGACCGTCTAAACTGGCCAATAGCCACAATGGTTAATCAAAGCTCAAAAACTGTACTTTCTCATGCTCATGGCTACCTCCCTGTTAATTGCTGTCCCTATGTCATCTCAGTTTAATACACTAGGAAATTTATACTTATCTGCATGGATTAAGTAGATATTGATCAATTTTCAAATAAAATGCCACTAGGAAAAACACCCATTTGGGAAATAATGGACTCTTATCTATGCTTTTTCTATAGTCATCTTATATTAATATTCTCATTATTTGAGAGCTCTAGAGCAAGAAGCAACACATTTAATTTGTGAAATTTATGACTCATGTTCACATTAGTGATATTCTAGAGACACATTCATTCTTTTGTATTTCAAGTCATTTTGTTTTGTCCTAAACTTATATGTGTGCTTATGTATATGTATATTGATAAGTTTAATTAAAGAAAATTTTATGATTGGAACCATAAAGACCCATTGACAATACCATTCAATTGAATACCATGATTGAATGCAGGACGTAACAAGGCATTATATCTGCATTGCAATGAATAAGGATTCCCTGGGGAGGCTCAAATTGTTAATGTGCTAGGCTGCTAACCCAAAGGCTAGAGGTCTGAGTTCACCCAGAGGTGCCTCTGAAGAAAGCCCTGGCAATCAGTTTTGAAAAAACAGCCGTTGAAATTCTATGGAATACAGTTCTGCTCTGACATAAATGGGGTTGCCATAAGTCAGAATCTACTCCACAGCAACTGTTTTTATGCTATAGTCTCTAACAATACTCATTCATAATAATTCTAATTATTGTGATCATTTACTGGGTATTTCCTATGTGTTGTACATTTTCCTAGATTTATTACACAGTCATTTTTAATCTGCACTGAAATTTTGAGAAGTACTATAATCCCAATTACATAAATGAAGAAACTACCACCAGAAAGTAAGGTGATCTGCACAAAGTCATGGAACTAGAAAGTGGAAAGAAGTGGAATCTGAACCCTATTTATATTGGCTACATCAACGGAAGAAGAACTTTGCAAAGTTAAATTATGCCAGTTTTATAGGTGGCCATCAGTTGCTTGAAACTGAAACTCATTTTATACCAAAAATGGTTTATTTTAATCCAATTTATGAGAAAAACAACAAAAAAGATCATACTAGAAAGAAAAATATCCAGGAAAATTCCAGTGGTGTATATGGCTAATATGATTAAAGTACCTGAAAATGTATTAAGAATAACTACTCTGTTTATATTATTTTTAACATTCAAATTGATCAATGTAAAGAATCTTTAAATGCACATGGGTATACATATGTCATCATTTTTTAAAAGTATTTTATTTTTGAAAATAGTTTTAATTATTATATTTTAAAGTTCCATCTGATATAATAGAACTAATATTTAAGCTAATGAATAAAAATTTATTAACACTATATAATTTTAGTATCTTTTACATTCCATTCACTTTCAAAAATGTCCTGATCTGGGAGATAAATTATATGCTGAATCAATCTATCAATAGCATTGACTTAGATAATTTCCTACTAACTATACTTCCTTCACTTGACTTCCAGGGTAAGACAGCCTCACAAGCCATTTCTCTTCAATCTCTTTTGCTTATATATATCCCCTTTCCCGCGACCTCTTAATGTTCATTGTCCCTAGAGCTCCTCTTAACTTCCCCTCTGTCTGTGTTACCACGTTTATCTCCCTAACAATCCCCAAGGCATTATATAATATCTATATGCCAGTGACAGCCATGTTTAGAAATATAAGCAAAATCTTTCTTCCAGAGTGCAGACTCATAAATCCAATCGTCTAATTGACAACATATCCATTGGGATGTCTAAATTATATCTCACATTTAAAATGTTCAAATCTAATCCTTAATTTCTGATCCTCTTCCCTGTCTTGGTTATCTAGTACTGCCATAACAGAAATACTACAATTGGGAGTCCTTTAAGAGCAGAAATTTATTTTCTCACAGTACTGGAGGCTAAAAGTCCAAATCAGGGTCTTAGCTGTGCCGATTCCTTCTGTGAGCCTCTCTTTCAGCTCTGGTGTCTGCCAGTGATACTTGGCATCCCTTTGCTTACAAAGGATGTGATGGTGAAGATTGTGTGTCAACCTGGTGGGTCCATGATTCTCAGTGGTTTGCCAGTGATATGATGTTGTGATCACTTCCATGTTGAGATTTGATATAATGTGATCACCCTCATGATGGGATCTGCTATGAGTAGCCAATCAGTTGAAAGGGAATTTCCTTGGGCATGTGGCTTGCATCAAATATAGGTGAATATTTTGAAAGGCTCAGGACTTTTGCTTGCTCTGGATCCTGCAGCTGGCTCCTGTTTTTCTGACCTCTGCTTCTTGGGACTTGGGCTAGCAGCTTACCTGCGGTCTTGCCTGCCAATCTTGGGATTTGTCAGTCTTCGCAGCTATGTCAATGCTATTGATAGATTGATTCTGCATATAATTTGCAGCCTGTGAGCAACAGCCCTGCTCTCCAACCTGCCAATCTTGAGTTTGCCAGCCCTGTGACTACGTGAATCAGGAGAAGCCTCCAGCCTGACCCGTGGACTTGGGACGTTCCAGTCTCTACAACCTCGTGAACAAATTCCTTGATATAAATCTCTCTATATATATTTATATACTTCACCAGTTTTACTTCTCTAGAGAATCCAGCCTTATATTACATCAGACTGCATCACCCTCTTGGTGATCTTGCTATTTGAAATTGTAACTTTCCAATCAAAAAACACGTAGGCCAAATCACTCTTGCGCTGCTCTATTTTTTCTTTTCATAGCTTTTATATTCTTTTAACATCCTATAAAATTAAAGTGACCAAATTCACTCTCTACTGTGTCCTGGGCTGAACAATAAATAAGACAGTCACTCTACATATAAAATACTTGTTTACTATTTCTAATGCTTTTACTTAATAAATGTAAACTCTAGGGGTATAAAGAGTTTTGTATGTTTTATTCACTGCTATATCTAAAGTGTAAAAAATATTATTGGCACTGGATAGACACTCGATAAATATTTTAATAATTAAATTGACTACATAAAACTCTGAAACTTGCTCTTGAATGTAGAATAGATAAAGCAAATGGATGATGTAAAAGAGCTGAACAGAGGATTACAAAAGGTGGTTTGAGAAGACAAAGTAAGGTATTATAATGAAATGTACAAAGACTCGGAGTTAGAAAATTAAAAGGGAAGAACATGTCGACATATCTCAAGCCTCAAGTTGCAATACTGAAGTATTCTGTTAGCAAATTTCTGAACAACGCAGGAAGCATCAGAAGAAGATGGAAGGAATACAGAGTCACTACACCAGAAAGAATTGGTCCATGTTCAGCCATTTCAGGAGGTAGCATATGATCAAGAATCGATGGTATTGAAGGAAGAAGTCCAAGCTGGTCTGAAGGCATTGGCAAAAGACAAGTTTCCAATAATTGACAGCATATCAACTGAGACCTTTCAACAAATGGACGCAATGCTGAAAGCACTCAGTCATCTATGGCAAGAAATTTGGAAAACAGCTACCTGGTACTGACTGGAAGAGATCCATATGTGTGCCCATTTCAAAGGAAGATGATCCAGTAGAATGTAGAAATTATCAAACAATATCATTAATCTCAAACACAAGTAAAATTTTGCTGAAGACAATTCAAAAACCGTTACAGTAGTACATGGACAAAGGACTGTCAGAAATTCAAGCTGGATTCAGTAGAGGACGTGCAACCAGGGATATCTTTGCTGATGTCAGATGGATACTGGCTGAAAGCACAGAATACCAGACAGATATTTACCTGTGTTTTTACTGACTATGCAAAGGCATTCAACTGCATGGATCATAATAAATTAGGGATAACATTGCAAAGAATGGGAATTCCAGAACACTTAATTGTGCTCCTGTGGATCCTGTACAAAAACCAAGAGGCAGTCATTCCAACAGAACAAGGGAATACTTCATGGTTTAAAATCAGGAAAGGTGTGTGTCAGGGTTGTATCCTTTCACCATATTTACTCAGTCTGTACGCTGAGCCAATAATTTGAGAAACTAGACTATATGAAGAACACGGCATCAGGATTGGAGGAAGACTCATTAACAACCTCCAATATGCAAATGACACAACCTTGCTTGCTGAAAGGGAAGAGGACTTTAAACACTTATTGACAAAGATCAAAGCCTACAGCCTTCAGCATGAATTGCACCTCACCATAAGGAAAACAAGAATCCTTACAACTGGACCAATAAGCAACATCATAATAAATGGAGTAAATATTGAAGTTGTTGAGGATTTTATTTTACTTGGATCCACAATCAAAGCCCAGGGAAGCAGCAGTCAAGAAATCAAATGACATATTACATTGGGCAAATCTGCTGCAAAATACCTCTTTAAAGTGTTAAAAAGCAAAGATGTGACTTTGAGGGCTAAGGTGGGCCTGACCTAAGCAACTGCATTTTCAATAGCCTCCTGTGCAGAGAAAGCTGGACAATGAATAAGAAGCACTGAAGAAGAATTGATGCATTTAAATTATGGTTTTGGCGAAGAATATTGACTATACCATGGATTGCCAGAAGAATGAACAAATCTGTCTTGGAAGAAGTACAGTCAGAATGCTCCTTAGAAGCTAGGATGGTGAGGCTTCATCTCACTTACTTTGGACATGTTGTCAGGAGGGACTAGTCCTTGGAGAAGGACATCATGTTTGGTAAATTAGAGGGTCAGAAAAAAAAGACACAGTGACTGCAACAATGGGTTCTAACAAAGCAAGAATTGTGAGGATGGTGCAGGACTTGGTAGCATTTCACTCTGTTGTACACCAGCTGGCTACGATACAGAACCTACTCGACGGCATCTAACGAAAACAAGAAGTTATGATATCTCACTGTCTACTGAATATGTCTGCTTGGGTGGTGTCCAAGAACCCCAAAGTCAACAGATTCTAACCTGGAACAATAATCTGTCTCTCTTTTTTATTTTTTTTTTAAATTTATCCTTAAAATCTTGGCATCTCTTTCAACACAGTTTTCCAGTTGTCATGGAATGATCCTTTACTCTTTTCTCCCCTCTTCATAGCACTCTAGTATAGAAAACTAAATTTTATCTCCTGCCTAGGCTATAAAAACAATGACTTTCTAACTGATCTCGTTTCCAGTCAGGTTTTCATCCAGACATTTGTAAAATTATTTAACGAGAAATTTAACAATGACACAAAACTGCTGGAAAATCATGAATTTTTATACTATTTTTACCCTTTGAGCATAATCCAAATTCTTTACCACGATTTACATTACTCTGCTTAATTTTTCTTTACCTTTTTTCCCAATATCATCTGAGTTCCTGGCTTAGGGGGCGTGGCAATTTTTAAAACCATCAGACTGGTTTGGGCTACCTTAGTCCTGAGTTCCAGGCTTAGGGGAGTTGGCGGGTTTTTATTTGTTTGTTTGTTTGTTTCCCTAAAGCCACAAGACTGGTTTGGGTCCAATACCTCCTATTTCTGGCTTGGGGCCCAAAGGGCCAGAGGTTATTTTGACCCCTCACGGTAGGACAGACGCTTGCACTTAACTTTTGCAGGTCTAGTGCTGCTTCCCCCTGGCTCTGGAGGCTTGTGCAGACTCTCAGCCACCCAGCCTCTCCTGATGTGGTGAAACGTGTCCCAAATACTGCTACTCGCCTCAGCCCATGTGCACCACCCAGCCAGCAGGGTGCGGGCAACCTCACCACTGACGCTTCTTCTCTGCATCTGAACCGTCTCTCTTCCCCTCTGCCACTCAGTCTGACTCCTCAACTTTGTCTTTGATCATCAGGGCTCCTAGATTGTCATATATAATCGATTCACTTGTTTTTTTGGGTCTTCGTTCTAAGAGGGGTGACTGGAAGCTTCTGACTATTCCACCACCTTGGTCCCACCTCCCAAAGGTGGTTATTTTATATTTATTCTCTTATATTATGAAAATCAGTAGTGTACCAGAAATTTCAAATTTTATACACTGTTAATCTAACTCTCTAGTGCTTCTATTTTTAAAGTTTTAGCAACTGAGGGTTAAAAAAAAAAAATCTCAGATCAACAAATGAAGTCATATTCACCCTGATTGACACAGACAGATGCCAATTCCACTCTGTCTTTCTACCTGTGGTACTAGAGGTCATATCTCAGAGGCAAATGGAAATCTCTGCATCTCAGCCTGACACATTCCATTTGTTCCTATACGTGATTTACCTAAGTAGTTCTGAGTATGACACAGTTAATTTAGCAAACACGATGGTTTGTTCAATAACATTAGCCTTCTAGGAAAATATGCCCACCTGTTTCCTAAAGTAAATATTGCAAGATATAGGTATAATTAAAATTTTAGATTGCATTTGATTCTATGGGAAGGCAAAATTATTCAATAACATAGGATGTAATTATATATAT
>NW_004444054.1:8754401-8756262 GCF_000243295.1 Trichechus manatus latirostris | reverse complement strand
AAGCATATAAATGAATACTCCCTAGTTGTCCTTAGGGTCCCTGGGTGACAGAAAATGTTTGTGCTCGACTCCTAACCAAAAGGTTGACCGTTCAAACCCACCCAGTGGCACTGCAGGCAAAAAGAAAAGCCTGGTGCTCTGTTTCTATAAAGATTGCTGGCAAGAAAATCAGGTGGAGTAGTTTTACTCTCTAACACATGAGGTTGCCATGAGTCAACATCAACTCGACACCAGTGGGTTTGGTTTTTGGTTTTGGCTTTAGGAAGACCAATCTGATAGTAGTATACAAGGAAAATTAGAAGATTAACTATGTGCTAAATGCTGCCATTTGGAGTGAGCAAAAAGGTATTGAGGGCTGAAATCAGGATCATAATCATATTTCTTTTTGGACTATGGGATCTCAGCAGTTGGGAAAATGGAAGAGGAGAATATGTCAGATATTCTCCTTGGATTTCACATCATTAAGGTGAGGTGGGAACAAAAGGGAATAAACCAGCTGTAGAGGATAGTCTCAGAGAGAGTAGTATGTCTAAAAATACAGTAATCTCAAGCATGCCTTGAGACACCATTGGTATTGAGTGGTACAATTAAACTGAATACAGGACAGCAGTGGATAATTCATGTTGAAGATTATAATCAGAAACCTACTGAGTGGCAGTTCATTAAGAGATATTTGTCCAACTATAGCAGGACTTTTGCTGGAGAATCGGAGTAGGTAATAAATCGATTACACCCCTGAAAAGCAGATTACACAAGCACTGCAGACACCAACTGTCTAACCCACCAGGGGAAAACTCGTCCTTGATTGCAAAGTGGTCAGACAGTGGTGAAACACTGGTCAAATCTGAAACTAACTCCAGAGGATTGAGTCAGTACCAAGAGGCAAAAAGAATGTTGAATTCTGAAGCCTCAGTGAGTGTTTGGTACTTGTCTGCTTGTTAGAAAAGAGGAAAATGTGTTAGTGCAAAATGGAGCTCAGAAATGTAGGCTGAGTTCTTGATGGAATCCATGACTTATTTTCAAGCCTTGTTAGATGTAAGCCTGAAGCTATTAAAATACTTCCTATATCAATTAGAATTGCAGCTAGGATTATTATGAACTTGTAGGTATATTTCGTCAGGAATAATGAATGTTTGAGAAAAATTATAGTAGAAGAAAAAAGTATGGAAGCCAACAATGGAGGCAGTGGGAATAATAAAGCAGAGGGCAAGGTACTGTGAAGACATGAACAATAGGGCTAGTTAAATGGATGGATATTTAGAATAAGGACCAAAATGGTAAGATTGGATCCATGAGGTTGATAAAGAAGAGTAATCAGAAACAGTCAGGAGGAGAAATTGGTTTAGTGATGAAAATTAATTAGTTAAATAATAGATTAGGTAAATTAAATAATAATTTTTGTTGCAAATGCAGCTCTGTAAATTTTAAGACATGACATAACTAAAGAGAGCAGTTGGGAACGTATGGAATCACAAAAATGGAGAATGGAAATACAGAAAAAATATTTTTGTGGAAGAGACTTATAAATTGACATAATTTAGGGTTTATAAAGAGTAAGAAAAGCAAACAACAGTGACAGAAAAGTGGTGTTCAAAAAGGTAGAAGGAAAAATTAGGCAAAACAGTATGAAAAAGAATTTTATTCATGACTGAGTGATAAAAATTGACAAATTGAGAGAATAAATGAGGATGAGAATTGGGAACATTATTTTTATGTGCTATTCAGAGGGTGTCTCAGTATCTAGTGCTGCTCGAACAGAAACACCGCAAGTGGATGGCTTTACAAAGAGAAATTTATTCTCTCACAGCCCAGTAGGCTACAAGTCCAAATTCAGGGAATCAGCTCCAGGGGAATGCTTTCT
>NW_004444054.1:8750829-8752741 GCF_000243295.1 Trichechus manatus latirostris | reverse complement strand
GCACAAATGGAAAAACTGATCTTCAAATTCATATGAATTGCAAATGGCCAAAAACAATATTGAAAAAGAAGAATAAAATTGGAGGACTCATATTTCTAATTTCAAAACTCAATACAAAGTTATATTTAATCAAAACAGTGTGGTAATGACATAAGCAGGTAGACCAAGGGGATAAAATTGACAGTTCAGAAATAAGCCCATACATCTATGGCCAACTGATTTTTGACAAGGGTGAAAAATCCAGTTAATGTGGAAATAATAGTCTCTTTAACAAATGGTGCTTGGACAAATGGATATCCACACATAAAAGAATGAAGTTGGACTCCTACCTCACACCACATACAAAAATTTACTCAAAACTGATCAAAGCCCTAAATATGAGTTAAAACTTTCAACAGTTAGAATAAAACATAGGAGTGAATTTTCATGATCTTGGATTTGACAATGAGTTTTTAGATATGATACCAATAACACAAACAACAAAAGAAAGAAAAGAAAAAGATAAATTGAACTGCAGCAAAATTAAAACTTCACTGCCTCTAAGGACACTATCAAGAAATTGAAAGGACATTTTTCAGAATGGTAACAAATATTTTCAAATGATATATCTGATAAGAGTCTAATATCCAGAATATGTAAAGAACTTCTACAATTCAACAACAAAACACGCAAACAATCCAATTAAAAAATAGGCAAAGGACTCGAGTAGACATTTCTCCAACAAGGATATACAAATGGTGAGCAAGCACAAGAAAAGATGCTCAACAGCATTAAGTATTAGAGAAATGTAAATAAAACTGCAATGAGACAACACTTCATGACCACTAGGATGGTTAAAATAATTAAAAAACAAAAAAGTAAAATAACAATTCTTGGTAAAGATGTGGAGAAATTGAAACCACCATACCTTGCCAGTAGGGATGTAAAATAGTACAGCCACTGCGGAAACCAGTTAGGAAATCCTAAAAAAATTAAACATTAGCATATGAAACAGTAGAATCAGCATATGACCCAGTAATTCTACTCCTACTTCTATAACCAAGTTACTCAAAATAGGTATTCAAAGAAATATTTCTATACAAATGTTCATAGAAGCACTATTTACCATAACAAAAAACTGGAAATAAGACAAATATCTATCAGCAGATGACTAGATAAGTAAATTGTGATTTATATCTACAATGGATTATTTTTCAAAAAATGAAAAGAAGTAGTAATACATGCTATACATGGGTGAACCTTGAAAAAATTACATTCGGTTAAAGAAGGCAGGCACAAATTTCGCATCTTGTATGATTTCATTTACATGAAATGTCCAAAATTGGCAAATCCCTTAACACAGAAAGCTTATTGGTATTTTCCAGGGCCTGTGGGGATATGGAAATGAGGAAAAACTGCTTAATGGGTACAAGGTTTTATTTTGGTGTAAAGAAAAATTTTGGAACTAGATAGAAATGGTTTTATAACAATGTAAATGTTAAATGATAGTGAATTGTTCGCTTTAGAATGGTTAATTTTACATTATATGAATTTCACCTCAATTAAAAAAAGAAGTGGACTCCAGCTCTCCCCTTTACTTCTCATCCCTTTCTTGCCTCCAACCTCTGTAACTGCATCTTTTTTTCATATTGGCGGCAATTTTAACGTTTACTTTATGTTGCCTAGTTTCAATTAAGTAATCTGTGATGTGTTCACTGTTAATTCTAACAGGTAAAAAACAATAAAATTTTTTTCAGGAAATTAAGCTATATTAATATTGGTCATTGCAAAACTGCATGGCATACTCATATTATTCAATGTCACTTCTGCTATGCCACTCCAAGGATATGAGTCATGGGACATGGGTCAAGTTAAATTGAGACTCTTCTTTACATTGCATAAGTTGCTCAAAATTAAGTCACATTTTACTTTA
>NW_004444054.1:8748412-8749673 GCF_000243295.1 Trichechus manatus latirostris | reverse complement strand
TGACACTCACATTTTTGGGGGACATAATTCAATCCATGACAACTGGATAGTGGGATGGTCTTTTGTACTGTTTTGTTGAAGAAATTGACATAGGCTTAACAGTGTCATCTCCATTAAGAATCACAAATCCGCTTACTTGCATAATGTATAATTTGGTGATTACAGAATGCGCATATAAATGGTTCTATATGAACATAAATAGTATTCTGTGAAAAACTAACGTGCAATATGTTTTTGATTTGTCTTGATTTGACTTGAGGTCACATTTTGAAACTATGGAACAAAACCTTGTGACATACCAGACACCAATTTTCCTCAAAGGCACATTTCTAGGCAGAAATAAATATGCATAGGAATAGTCATTACTAGTTACAAATCTGGATATTGCTAAAGGTATAGCTGTTGTAACTAAGGAAAATTTCTGATTGGGATATAAAAAGAAAAAATTCCCAGGCCATTCCCATGACAATTTCTGGACGCGCCCATCTCAGTATGTTGTGGGCTATCAGACTGGAGACATTTGACAAGATACCAAAGGAAAGCAACTGAGAGCAAAGGCTTAGGGATTTGTTTCGAAAGCAATTTATTTTTGGATTCCTGCCATCTTTGAAAATCTTTCCCCAGGCAATAAACATTAGAAACTTTTATTATCCTATTCCCAGTCTTTGGCTTCTCTGGGAATTGGATATCTTGTCTCATTGTAGCCTATAGCTGCCTTTATGACGTCCACCAGGAAAAGTGGCCCCGATTTGCAATAAAAGTCACAAGGTTAATCTGGTACTTGGCATTGCTTTTCTCTATAGAGTCTTACTCTTACACCAAATTATATGTATTTTCATACTCCATCTTCCTCATTAATATTCATTTCATTAAAACCTTTCAAACTATGGTATATTCTGTCCCATATTTTCTGAGAGAGACTCTGGGCATTTATGTCCTGGGCATTCTCTGCTATGGATCTTTTGGTAGTTTTTCATAATAAGCTTCATTTTCCTTCTCATTGGTGTCCTTTTCTTTAATGAGATCTACAGCAAGCTAGTCAGATAGTCCAAGCTATCTTAAATCTACCTAATGCTATTTAATGAATGAGCAAATCTCTTTTGTATTATGACAACTTTTTGACAAGTGACATTTTGTAATACTATCCCTGCTTTAAAAATACTTTTTTTTAACCAGAACATTACAAAATAACAATAAAAAGAAATAACCCAAATCTACAAATGCTTTATTATACTCAAGAAAACTGTCTCCTTTCCTATAT
>NW_004444054.1:8745693-8747380 GCF_000243295.1 Trichechus manatus latirostris | reverse complement strand
ATGTATATATACACTCATATATACAACAGAGAAAGAGGGAGGGAGGGAGAGAGAGAGAATTCCTGGGTGTAGAAAACAGTTTGCTCTCAACTACTAACCTAAAGGTTGGCAGTTCAAACGCACCCAGGAGCACCACAGAAGAAAGTCCTGGCAATCTGCTTCCATAATATAACAGCCAAGAAAACCTTATGGAGCAATTCTACTCTGTAACACCTGGGGTCGCCATGAGTCAGAATTGGCTTGATGGTAACTGGTTTGGTTTTTGTGTTTTGGTGTGAGGTTTAAGTAATAAGCTGAGTCCTAAAGGCAGGAAAATGAGGAAGAAGCTGGCTCATGAGAGGAATTGAAAAAATAAGTGAATAAACAAAAGACAATGTGGCTAGTTCTTTGCGAGCAGGAGAGTGGTACACCATGAGGCTGAAGAAAACGGCAGAGATCATGCAAGGCTTGGAAGATCAAGTAATGGTAATAGCAAATCCTCGCATGGGGTTTGCTATATTCGAGACACTATTCTGTTTACATAATTTACTCCTTTAATTTTCTCAACAACCTTATGAGAAATGTATTTTCATTATTAGCATTCTCATTATAAAGATGAGAAAGCTAAGGGACAAAAAGATTACCTGCTAAAGTTCACAAAAATAATAAGTGGGAGAGCCAGAAATTAAGCCCATGCAGTCAATCTTTATTGTTCCCACTATCAACTATTATGTTTTACTGACTCTTGAAGGGGTTTGGTTTGTGTTCTAGGTTTAACAAAAGGTGATCACAGGGTTCTAAGCAGTGAAATAACAAGATGTGTCTAAATTTTTCAAATGTATTTCTGGTTATCATGCAGCAAATAGAATGAAGTGCAGCAAGAATGAAATGGAAAACTAATAACCATTATAGTAAACTACATAAGAAATTGTGGTGCCTCAAATAGAGAGTTGGCATTGAAAATAATGAGAAACAGACTATTAGGGTAGTATCTGGTAGGTAGAATCAACCAACTTGCTAGGTTATGAGATGTGTGAAGTGCCAAAGACAATTCTAGGTGTTTTTCTTGAACAATTAAATGGAAAGAAGTGACGTTTATTGAGACAGGAAACATGAGACTAAAGGCAAGCAAAAGTATCACATGTGAGATAACTATGATAGTTCTATGTGATATTCAATCAAATAAGCCATTGTGTAAGTATGTGTCAAAAAACCACATCAGGGCAGAGGATATAAGCTTAGGCATTAGGAAATATTGGTGGCATTTAAAGCAACAAGAGTGAATTTGATAGCCTGGAGGGAAGATATAGAATGAGAATAAAAAATCAAATCAAATCAAAGATTTCCTTAAGAAATCTAGCATTTGGGAGATAGTAGAGGAGACATTTCTGGTCACAGAATGTTCTTGTTTTTCGTCTCATAACATTTTCCTACTCGTTTGCTGATTTTTAATCTAGTGATGTGGTGTTCTTGGACTATTCCTGTGCTTATAAATCAGTTCCAGAGAACAATAGTCATGGTTGATCAATGTTCCTTAGAAGTTAAATGAAACATTTAAGCAACCAGTGAATAATGTCTCCCTAGAATATCTCTACAGTCTATTGCATCATGACCTTGGTTTTGCACTTCTATGGAAGTGTGTTCTCAGAAAAAAAGAGTCACAACCAAAAGATGGTTAAATTAAGGGAAGATCTCTAGCTGTCTGTAT
>NW_004444054.1:8732536-8734585 GCF_000243295.1 Trichechus manatus latirostris | reverse complement strand
GTCTGAAATTACGGTTAAGGAATAAACAGAAATAAAAATCTTAGGCACCCAGTGAAAAGGTCAACATAATGTCAACATAATGAACATAACAAGCTTCTCCTTGAGATAAGAAATCTTTTTAGGACCAAATTAAATTTGGCATTTAAATCATAATTTGATCCTTCTAATCCCAAATCTAAGTGAATCTAATTTAAGAAATACAATATGACACACAAATTGAAACTATCATACCATAATATGTTGTTACATCTCTGTGTTAATACAAGGCGGCTTTGAAAAAGAGAAGAAACCTGATTAATTTTCTGAAGACAGGAGTGTGCCTGCATTATCGAAAGTGTAACTAACTGATAAAATGGTAATGTGAATGCTGTTAAAAGCTGCAGGATCTCTTATGAGCTATCACAAAAGCTTCACTGGAAGTAGACCAAGTATCAGAGATTAAATTGTGTCCCCAAAAGATGTGTGCCAGCTTGGCTAGGCCGTGATTCCCAGTACTGTGTGTTTGTCGTCCATTTTGTGATCTGATGTAATTCTCCTTAAAGGGTCTAATAGAAAAAGCCTAGATTGCCTTGAAGAGACTGTTGGTGGAATTATGGACATCAAAAGCAGTTCTGGTGAGGCTCAGAGGAAGTGAGGAGAGCCATATCACCTGTGCAGACAGTGAGACACAGCAGCAGAGAAAAGGCAGCAGCAGAACCAGGAGAGCAGCACAAGACAGTGTGGGAGCTAACTCATGGGCAAGAGAGCTGAGCACCTTAGGGCTGAGGCTTATTGGCAGAGTGGGTTGCCTCTGGGCACTTATTGGTAGAGCTAAAGAGCATTGTAACCTTTGCTCAAGCAAGGCGGAGGCTGGGTCAGCCCCAGAGGCCCAAGGGACTGAGAGAGAGGCCAAGGAACAAGGAAGCAGAAGCTGAAGAGACAAGGATCATAGGAAATAGAGTTGCCTGGGTCTTAAAGGGTGAACCCATGGCCTGCTGGGTCTCAAAGGGTGGGGCCACAGCCTCCTAGATTTCAAAGATTCTGATCTTCCCCAGCTCGATTCTGGAGTGTGGGTCTGCCTTTCATTAGTACCAGGGGAATGGGGCCAGAGCCACTATTCAAAGCTGAAGAGTGGGGCCACCACTCAGTTGGACTAGGAGAATGGGGCCACCCAATTCTGAAGGAGCAGAGTTGCCTTTCCAGTGGGCCTGGAAGGCAGACCTGAAGCCCAGAGTCCA
This sequence comes from Trichechus manatus latirostris, assembly GCF_000243295.1. Taxonomy (NCBI): domain Eukaryota; kingdom Metazoa; phylum Chordata; class Mammalia; order Sirenia; family Trichechidae; genus Trichechus; species Trichechus manatus. The sequence continues at coordinate 8,733,368 of NW_004444054.1, read as the reverse complement.
GACAGCATGGCCAACATCCAGAGGCTAGAAGGGTAGAGCCAGTGCCCAGATGGTCTCAGAGAACAGAGGATTATTTTCAAGCTTTGAGAGCTAATGTAAATTGTTTTGCTGGGCTTTGGACTTGCTTGATGCCCATTATCTCTTCTTTCCCTCAAATTTCTCCCATTTGTAATGGAAGTGTCTACCTTGTGCCTGTTCCATCATTGTAGTTTGGAAGCAGATAACTTGTATTCTAGATTTCACAGATGAAGAGGAATTTTGCAGAAGGTGAAATTTTGGACTTGGAGTTGATTTAAGACTTTGGGATGATATGATTCGGTGAATGTGTTTTACACTTGGCAAAGACATGAATTTTGGGGGCCAAAGTGTGGGATGTTATAGATTGAATTGTGTCCCCCCAAAATGTGTATCAACTTGGCTAGGCCATAATTCCCAGTATTGTGTGTTTTTCCTCTGTTTTGTGACCTGATGTAATTATCCTATGTGTTGTAGTTCAAATCCACCAGCTGCTCCTTGGAAACTGTATGGGGCAATTCTACTCTGTCCTATAGGTTGCTATGAGTTGGAATCAAGTTGATGGTAATGGGTTTATGATATTAATGAGGTAGGATTAGAAGCAGTTATGTTAATGAGGCAGGACACAATCTACAGGATTAGGTTGTATCTTGAGTCACTTTCTTTTGCAATATAAAAGAGACAAGCAAGCAGAGAGGAGGGGGACCTATTACCACCAAGAAAGAAGAGCCAGGAGTGGAGCGCAACCTTTGGACCTGGGTTGCCTACACTGAAAACCCCCTAGACCCAGGGGAAGCTTGATAAGGACCTTCTCCAC
>NW_004444054.1:8729300-8731254 GCF_000243295.1 Trichechus manatus latirostris | reverse complement strand
GTGGGAGAAAGATGTGGCAGTCTGCTTCCGTAAAGATTTATAGCCTTTAAAATCTTGTGGGACAGTTCTACTCTGTAATGTGGGGTCTCTATGAGTCAAAAACTGACTTGTCTGAACCTAACAATGACAGCCTACTTACACACATATTAAAGTTCTGTCCTCCTCTATCTCATTGCATCTGAAGCCAACCCTTTTTCTAGTATTAACTGAGATTTTTGTGGCACATGTTTTAGAAATCTAAAGGCTGAATTCAACTCCCAGCTCTGCTGTATAGTAGAAATGGACTCAGAGAAAATCACAAATCCTCTCTGCATTTATTTCCTCAAGTAGAAATAATAACAACACTAACATCAAAGACTTGTGGTAAAGATGAAATGAGAAAGTAGATATGGAAAAAGTTTTCTGTCTACTAATGTCAGTATTAATAGTGTTGCTACCATGCTCAGCAATGGATGTTCATTACAAATGACTCTAATTTGAAAATTTATCTAGGCATAGTAGTTAGTTAATAAATGAAATTCTTGTCAAACTTAAGAAGTTAAATGAAGACTTTTGGAAATGTTTTCAGTGTTAATATAGAACCACAACACCTTCAGCATGACTGTGGAAAACTAAAGGCAACCATAGGTATAGAAGACTGCCCAGCACTTTCTGAATATCTTTGCTAGGTATGGTTAATTTCTAGACTTATAAGTCAGCTTCCTCAAGGTAGAGCCTAGAAAACTGCTCAAAAACTTCAATTCAGAAGTGAAAAACTTTAGAATGTATGCCCACCAAAATTAATGTTGTTACTGAGGGTAGCATTGGCAGGGACATCAAATTAGGAGGGCAGCAGGGATTGCAAGTCAGTGGCACAGCTTTATCTTCAATGAGGCAGTGGTCGCTATGGCGGCTTCCAACATTGCTCCATGTTGGATGCTGGTAGCAGCATCAGCGATACCTCATCAGGTGAACTCTGCAGTAAGGATTTTGGCAATATTCCTGGGAAGTTAGCCTAAAGCTTAGTTCTCTCATGCCAAAATTTTTGTGAGCTATCCAATATTCTTTTAATAGACACCATTCCTGCTTAATCAGCCAGATTCAGCTTTGGTTCCTGGCAACCAAGAACACTGACTAATGCATCCAGTCATTGCCAGTTTTCGGCTATTGAAATGGTATTCAGAATAGGTACACAAGTTGCAAGTAATAAATCCTCAAGCAGATGTTGGATAAAAATGAAACTAAAGGAGAGACATCCAGGAACCCATTTTGACTGGACAAAATTTCCTTTCCTGGGAAAAGAAACAAGCCTGCAGCTCTCTCCTCAAAGACTGATAGGCTCAGCTACCCACCACTGAGTAAAAGAGAGAGAGGCATAGGGGCAAAGAAAGGTCAGAAATATAGGAAATCAGGAAAAAATGATTAGAGAGAAACTAAGGGTGTGCCTATTGTTATTTGCAGTAGAACTGGAATCAAATCAATAAGAAGCTGACTCAGTTTTTGTTAGTGTTCTACTGTCAAAGCCACAGTTTGCTGGGACTAAAAGAGACTATGATGGAGACATAAAATGACCTTAAGGGCTGTCAAGAGCCTACAAACAAGAAGCTGACTGATAAAGCTGTTCAGCCGCCAGAAGGGCATTTTCAACTTCAGATGAGGCCAAGCAGGATAATGGAAAAGGAAGAGCTTTGAAAAACAATGAGCTAGGAAGTCATCCTGAAGAGCAACCAGGTCTTAATCAAAGAATGTTCCTTATCCTTGCAATAGGGGACCCAAATAGCACCATTACAATGACATTCTAGATTCCTATGGGCTAATGATAACCATCTTCCATTTTCCGCCTTTTTGGATGACAATATTTATTGTGGTCATCCTGCACATGTTCCAACATTGCATATTGATACTGTGAAGTGGATGGGAGGAGAGTAGGTTTCTTGTCTCTTTAGTTGACAAGTATCAGGTCCTATAGGACACC
>NW_004444054.1:8724363-8727580 GCF_000243295.1 Trichechus manatus latirostris | reverse complement strand
ATTCCTGGAGCCTTATTTTTCACCAATGCCTTCAGTGCAGCTTGAACTTCTTCCTTTAATACCATCAGTTGTTCTTGATCATGTGCTACCACCTGAAATGACTGAACATCGACCAATTCTTTTTGGTAGAATGACTCCGTGTATTCCTTCCATCTTCTTTTGTTGCTTCCCACATCGTTTGGTATTTTGCCCATAGAATCCTTCGCGATTGTAGCTCAAAGCTTGAATTTTTTCTTCAGTTCTTTCAGCTTGAGAAATGCCGAGTGTGCTATTCCCTTCAGGTTTTCTAACTCCAGGTCTTTGCACATGTCATTGTTATACTTTACTTTGTCTTCTAGAGCCGCCCTTTGAAATCTTCTGTTCAGTTGTTTTGCTTCATCATTTCTTCCTATGAGGTAGGCATCATTTAAAACCCTGGGACTTCGAGCTGGATTCACTGACAAGATGGGACTTTTTGGCTCTCTCCCTTGGTGAAGTGTTAGTGTGTTCTGCACATAGAAGGAGAATGAACTTAATATTTTGTGACCTGAAAGTCCTTAGACCTTAGAAGGTGGAAGACAAGAATTTACGACGTTGTCCATGAATATTTCTGACTTTCCTCCCAGGCAACAAGATAATTGTGCTTTCTGTGCCCTGGAAGTAAGAAGTGGTCAGTTAACTTCTTCGGCTGGTGAAATGTGAATGTCACTTTTGGCAGAAAAGTTTCCGGGCCAGGTGCAATTCGCCCTTCTACTTTGCCTCTGCCACAGAGGAAAACCATGTTCCAGATAGTGGCTATTCCTCCAGCATAGGATCCACAGTGGTGGTGATTTGGATGAGAAGGCCAACTGACCCTTGCTAGATGCATAACATGAACAAGAATAAAACCTTTGTTAATTTAAACTACTGAGATTAGGAGGTGATTGTTTTCACCATAACATAGCGCAGCCCACCATGACTGATACAAGTATCATGAGGCTCAATTTCTAATTATAGTATAGCAGGCCATAGAAACGTTAGAGAGCTGAACAAGGATGAAGAAAGACAAACTGATATCATACGGAGGAATGAGAAATATGCCTTTCTTAGAACTAAGACTTCAGATCAAACATAAGAAGCCAGAGCTATATAACAATATGACCTGACCTTGCAAACACAAGGGCAAATCTAGGTGAAATCTTTGCATGACTTTGGAAATAAATTAATGACATGGGTTAGAAGTTTTAATTCCAACTAGCTTGCACAAATAGCAAAAGAGTGGGAACCATAAACACAGGATTCACTCTTCTACTTTTTATTTACATGTATATATAACCTACACTCACATGCAGACAAGTAATGGATACGAATTAAATGGGAGAAGGTCTTTCTGAATTAGAAATACATTGACAAATAATACTAAAACTTCTTAAAGTTGAAATTTGATTTAAAGTTAATTTTATGAACTCTATGAAAATCCACTGGAGCCCTTTCAGATAAGTTTCATCTTAGGTTCACAGATGAGTATTGACTTCTAACTCCCTTATCTACACACTTCTCTAAACAAACCAGTTCTTTTCTATCACTATACTCACACTCTTTATATTTACTTTCTCTTAAGAGAGCAAATATTCCCAATATAATCTGATTTACATTAGTATCTCTTAGCAATTTTCCTCTTTTCAATGATAGTACAAAGGCAAGCTTATATCCAGCCTTTTTCAGAATTAATACACATCTTTATTTCTCCAAGAAGGTGAATAAGATGAAGAACCTAACTTAATGTGTCTAAAGGGATAATTTGCATAACTAACTTACCAAAGAAGTAAATAATCATGATAAAGAAGGATAATCAAAAAACATTTACTTGAAATTTTAAAAAATAATAATAAAAAGAATACAAAAAGTAGCCTACAATTTGGGAATAAAAGAGCCATTCTGTTTTGGTTAAAGAAATGCTGTGGACAAAGTAAGTGAAGAATAGAGCTAAATGCTCATTTCTCTGAATGAAGAAAAGCTTCCAATAAAATCTCATTTATCACTTTGATATATGCTTTGAAAAGAGACCACTGAGAAAGCTCTAAGTTTGTGAATCACGCTATTTCTCCTTTAAACTCATAATGCTTTTTTCAGTCTGTCTTTTCATTTTTTTTTTTTTAATTTGATTTTAAAAGCATAAACGGCAGAATGGCATCTGTCCACAAATAATGAGATTTATCTTTTAGATTAGATAGGAAATAAAATTAGTAATGTCCAAGCTAGTGAAGTTCCCGCTTATAGACATGTTCTCAGGAAGGCCAACTCTCTCACTTCAGTCTAGGTGACACCAATCTCCTCCACTGTCATATAGCCAATCAAGTTCAATATAGCATCGCCACTGACAAAGAAAGTAAGTAAGCAAAACGTGAGGTTGGGACTAAAGTTGTTTTGCAGAGCAAGCCTGGGGAGAGTTCACAGATTCAGATGACAAAACAAAAATTATTTTTGAGTCTAGCTCAGATGTGAAATCTGCAAAACAGCTGTTGACATATTCAACATGGGGGAGTCTAAAAATCAGTTTTTGGACAAATCTGGCAAGATTGATAGAATGGAGGAAAATTAAGATGCATGCCCAGTTTGTACAGAGAGGTCTTTTTTGAAGGTCCAAAGTTTTGTCTTCACAAGGATGTATTTCCAGATCTTAAAGTCACTGAATTGTCAAACCACCATTTAAATATCTGTCAAATAAATATATGATTAGTTAAATGGCAAGTTAGTATAAATGATGGTTGAAAAATATTAGTTTTGAAAAGACATAGAAAAAAGAAAAAGTGGCAGATATATCCTATTCAGAGAAATATAATCTTAAAATTATCCAGGGGGAGAAGGGCTCAGAGCTAAGTCCTGAGCTTTAAAGTGGCTAAAGTTTACTGTAGACCGGTGGTTCTCAGCCAGGAGTGATTTGTGCCTCATCTCACCCTACATCCAGGGACAGTTTGGCAATATCTGGAGATATTTTTCATTGTTACAACTGGGTAGAGGCCAGAGATGCTGTTAAACAACCTACAATCCACCGTACAGTCTCCATTATAAAGCATTATCCAGCCCAAAATGTTGAAAGTGCTAAGGTTGAGAGACTCTACTATGGATAGTTCCAGAATTCCAGAGTGGCACGTATTGATTTTACTCCTAAAGCCAAAAAAAAGGAAAAATACTAGATGTCTTAGTTATCTAGTGCTGCTATAACAGAAATATCACAAGGGGATGGCTTTATTCTCTC
>NW_004444054.1:8717121-8723945 GCF_000243295.1 Trichechus manatus latirostris | reverse complement strand
AATTCATAAAGCTAGATTTTGAGAATATTAAGAAAAATTTCTTTAAACACAAAAGAAAGATGATTTGCTTCTAAGGAAAATTTATATCATATTGTATCGCATCAAAACATCTCTATGAATGACTATGAATCCTTTAGTTTCATCAAAAAACAAACAAAACCCATTGTCATCGAGTCAATGCCAACTCATAGTGACCCTATAGGACAGATTAGAACTACCCCATAGGGTTTCTAAGACTGTAATCTTTATGGAAGCAGACTGCCACATCTTTCTCCTGCAGAGTAGCTGGTGGGCTCAGACTGGCAACGTTTCCGTTGGAAGCCAAGCATTAACCACTGGGCCACCAGGGCTTCTTAGTTCCATCAAGACCTCTGTTAAAAATTCCATTTGGCCAATTATAAGCTTTTTACTTTAGGCAATTTGGTCCTAGTTTTTTCATCTCGGAAAATGCATAATGATGCTTTCATTTCAGCATTGCTGTAAAGAATAAATAACAGTATTAAGAAGGACCACACAGAGGAAGTAATACCAAATGATATTGTTATTATTATCATTATCACTATTTCATATGGGAAAATATAAGACACTTAATTCCTGTGCAAATAAAATTGGCAAATCCTGAAGAATACCAATAATGTTCTAGCTGGAGGCATCAAAAAGAATTAACCAAAAAATGGATTAGTGTTCTCAAGCGTCCAAATTTCTAGCCTGATTTGATTCCTTTTAAAAAGTGACCTCCTTATAGCCGGACGAACAATGAGCTAAGGCCAACCTCTGTCCCATGTAAAACACAGAGAAATGCCAATAAAATTGGTACTTTGTATATTTTAGTTGATAGAATTCCTTGATACAGTCAGAGAAAAGGGATTGTCAGGGACATTTCCACAGGTGAATCCCTTACGTGGAGATGGGCCTGTGACTTGTTTCTAACCAATAGAATATGGCAAAGATGATATGTCACCCACATTATATAAGGCTGCATCTTCATGGACTGAAGAGGAAGATTCTCTTGTTACCTTTGAAGAAGCAAACAGCTATGTTATGAACTGCCTATGAAGAGGGTCACATGGCAGGAAACTATAAAATGTTTCTGGGACGTGAGGATGCTCTGCAGCTGATAGCCAGTAAGAAGCTGAACATTTTGACCAAAGATTCTACAGAAGAATCCTGTTCAAAACGGGGAAAATGCAGAACAGAATCTCATATTTTAATGGAAGCCAGACTTTCTGGGGCCATGAAGGAACCCCTGAAACTGTTGCCTTGAGATAATCTTTAAAACTTAAACCCTAAACCAAAAATATCTCCTGAAGTCTTCTTAAAACCAACAATAGTTTAACTTAACTAGTAAAGAATGTCTACCTTGAGCATTGTGCTCTTTTAAGATCTATCTATACGGGATCAAATTGACAACAGCAACTTGAAAGATTGGATAGGAAACTTAGGGGGCAGTGAGTTTATGTTAGTGTCGGGGGAACAACTTGGAAAAGGAGGGTGAGAGTGGTTGCACGACTTGAAGAATGTAATCAATGTCACTGAATTGTACCTATAGAAACTATTGATTTGGTGTATGTTCTGCTGTGTATATTTTCAACAGCAACAAAAATTAAATAAAATATAAAAAGAAAAGAAAGGAAAGATACCAGTACTCTCAGTCACACAGCTGCAAAGAATTTCTGCCAACAGCCTGAGTGAGCTAGGAGGTAGATTCCTCCCCAGTTAAGATTCCAAATGAAAACACTGTTCAGCCAGCACCTTGATTGCAGCTTGGTGAGATCCTGAGCAGAGGACCAGAAAACCTGGCCCTGGGCTCCTGACCCACAGAAACTGTGATATAATAAATCTGTGTGGTTTTTAAGCCACTAAGTGTGTGGTAATTTGGTATGTAGCAATAGAAAACTAATGTAGGGAGACTGGCCAATAAGATAAATCGTGTCTCTAAAGTAGAAGGATTGATGCCCTTGAATTATGGTGTTGACAAAGAATATCGAATATACCATGGACTGCCAAAAGAATGAACAAATCTGTCTTGGAAGAAGCATAGTCAGAATGTTCCTTGGAAGAAGCAAGGATGGCGAGACTATGTCTCACATATTTTGGACATGTTATCAGGAGGGGCCAGTCCCTGGAGAATGACATCATGCTTAGTAAAGTAGATTGTCAGCAAAAAAGAGGAAGACTCTCAACAAGATGGATTGACAGTGGCTGCAACAATGGGCTCAAGCATAACAACAATTGTGAGGATGGCACAGGATCGGGCAGTGTTTCATTCTGTTGTACATAGAGTCTCTATGAGTCGGAACCAATTCGACAGCACCTAACAACAAAAACAACAACAAAAGTAGTAGTGAAAACTTGGCTATTTCATGCATGAAAGGTTATTAAATCAAGCTCTGACATGAAGGGGTTCCATGGGTCATGAATTCATACCCGTTAAGCATGACAGACCTATCCTACAATTGTATTACCTGATTTAACACACATAGTCACACCCCTGCACAAGCTGACATACTGGTTCATAGGTGAACAAAATGAATCACAGCTATAAAAACATTTTATACTTATTTTCCCAAAAATTTACAAATGGCTGTACATCTATGTTTTCATTCAAGATTTCTATATCCTATAGAGATAAATGAGATCCAATTACACCAGTTTACTAAGCAGGAACTCTTTTAATTGGCAATACTCCTACAACATATTGTCATGCCAGTAATCTGGGTACAATATATGAATGTTTTAAAGTTATTGATGTCATAGGAAATATTATAAGCCCATGAGAGTCAACATGAAAAATTAGGATGAAGTTATTCATTGACAAAATGCAATGTCAAATTAAACTGGCTTAGGAAAAACCTTCTCGAAATTGAATAATGTTCAAGTCAATGTCAGATTTTAAACGAGTGCATGACTGCATTACTCCTTACATTTTTCATCAAAGGCATAGAAGGGTATTTTAACTGATTTGGAAGATGTATCATTTATGGAATTATATATAGGCATAAAAGAAAGTCATTTAACCTGATAATCAGAAGGAGAAGAGAAACATGAACTAGCATTAAATTTCTACACGTGGTAATACAGGCAATCTGTGAAAGAGAAAACTGGAGCAAAATGAAAAGTTGCGAGTGTCTGAGGAGAGGACTCACAAAGGGTAAATCTTCCCTCTGAGCCTCCCTATCATCTCCTAATGCTTCCCTTCACACTGGAGTCCGGAGAGGAGTTTAAAGTAAGAGCCGGTGATTTCACTTGTTTATGAAACACACATAGCTTTCGGTGGCTTTGAATACTTCCTGCAGCTAGACGATAAAACAGGCTTGGACAACACCGACACTAATTAGATTGTTTTATACAAATGCATCGAATTGATATTTTTGATGTTACGGTGACTACTTTGCTGCTATTACACTTAAGACAAACGTACAAATGAATACGTAGGTAGAAAAGCCTCCCTAATAATTTTTGGCAGGGAAAAAAGTAGCATCAACAATAAGAATTTGGTCCTAGAACAGGACTAAATGGAACCAAAGGGGGAAGAATAAATAAATCTAGAAGAAAGGTAGAATCATTATCTATAGAATGAAAATAATCATGTATATACCTTGAGTGGGATTGTTGTGAGAATTAAATTAGATCATGTTAATAAGAAGTAATGTCTTAAACATTCTTCAAATACTGCTTTTTGCGGCAGTATTTAAATTATCCTGCCTGTAAATTAAACTACAGCCATCATTTCCTTTGATACAAACAGCAACTACCCGGGCAGATTTACAGTAGCCCCTATTTTGAAAAGCTGTTGATAAAAATTGGTTTTAAGGGAGTACTTCCTTTTAAGATGCCAAGACCATCAACCAGCAGAGGAAGTGACATATCTTCTTCCAAGTCACTGCTATCTGCGACCTGAGAGTCCTTCTGGCAACAAATCACCCAAGGTTACAGTACTTTGAAGGTCTCTCTGGACTAGAAGATTTATGACAAAGCAAGAGATTGAAATCACAAGCCACTGAATCGTCCCTAGAACATTGTGGCCAATCTTCCACCAGCAAGTGCCACGTTAGGAAAGAGAGGCTCTCTTCTCCTTGCATGACATGAGGGAAATACGGGGTTGGACAACATAAGATACTTTATTTCTCCATGATTGCAAAAATGAAAAAGTGTAATGACAACCCAGTTTACGGACAGGTGAGTTTCCTAGTAGCAAATTCCAATGCAAGATCCAGTGGTATTAGTAATTCTACCAAATGATATCTTTATAGAACTCAAATGAAGAAGATAAACAGATTCAGATAATCCTAGAAGGCGAGTGCCTCCTGCAGTTGGCTCAGCCTTCTGAAACTGCGCTAGTGAAATGGCATAATTCATCGACTCTCTAGAGTGTCATAGTCTAATGGTATTTCACAGGCATGGCACATCACATTACATTATGCTCACAGTGTCACCACGTAAGCCACAGCACCATAAAGCGATAACATCATATAATGAGATGTACAAACCCAATGTAATGTGACATACAAGAAAATCAATGCAGCATATCACTAGAAGGACCCCATTTGGGGGGGTATCTATGGGCATTTCCAATGAATTTTCAGATCATTCGTTTCCTACATAGTTCTACTGTATTTAATTTCTGTGCATCTGCAGGATTCCACAGAGAAATCTGATGTTGAATTTGCAAGCTGTGCAATTGAACACCATATTTCTTTTCCAGAAGAAGCCAGGTAATAAAATGTAAATATGTAGCATAAAATAGTTGAAGGAATTTAAAGAAGGGCAAGTCTTTCTTTTTAAAAGGGTGATCTCTTTGCAAATATTATGTAAAGGGTTACACATTTCTTAAATGAACTGGCTAATTCTGACCTCTCAACACGGAAAAAACAGAGGACCCTTTCAAAAGAAAGTGGTAGCAATTATAAAAAGGATTAAAAGATAGAATTTATCAGGAAAGGTTACACAGTATATGAAGTGCTGGGTAGGATTAGACACTAAGCAACAAGCTATCTCTCAACAACACAGTCTTTTACTGTGTAGAAAAAACAAACAAACAAAAAATACTCTAAGCTAACATTTCCTGAAGCTAGTCAACAAGTATTACAGGAACTCTCAAGGGCCAAACTTCTAATACCAAACCACTGGCAACACTGTTTTTACATTTTACATAAGAAGGACAGTAACAGTGTTCCCTGAAACATGTTGATGAGCAAAATTCCACGTCATTTATATAGGGTTGTTGTGAGTTGAAATCGACTCGATGGCAGTGGTTTGGTTTGGTTTTGGTAGCAAGTACAAAGATGCAGTTAAATGTCAATTGGGAATATTTTAGGCAGTGATGGTATATCTAGGCAGCAAACCAAAAAACCAAACCCATTGCTGCTGAGTCGATTACAACTCATAGCGACCCTATAGGACAGAGTAAAACTACCCCATAGGGTTTCCAAGGAGCGGCTGGTGGATTCGAACTGCCGAGCTTTTGGTTAGCAGCTGAGTTCTCAATCACTGCACCACCAGGGCTCCATATGTCAGCAGAGGCCATTGTAAATCGGAATCACTGACTTGCAAAATTGTAAAATATGATGACCAGAAAAATTGGGTTAGACTAGAAGATCCTCTGAAGTCAAGTTTAGATCTTTGAGTCTATTATTTTCTAATCTCTGTGGCATCCTTTTAAGGCTGAGTCAAGGAAGTTTAGGAAACTAGAGCTAAAACATTAAATGATAATGTAAGAAGTTTTTAAGAAAATCAATGAAAATTCACACTTAAGCAACTTTAGAACTCTACACTGTACATTTAGGTTGGAGCTACTTTTCATCATCCTGGTGATCTGCTTCCTTTGACTCTACTATATGAACTGTTGCCTCAGCAAAGCATTCAACTTTAACACTGTTTCTGACTCAGAAACATGTTTGGATCCCACCAATTAATTCTTGCTCTCCCCTTTCCTTCCAGTTCTAAAATCATCTCCTTCTTGGCTATGCTGTCTTTGGCATGACCTTCTGGGGTAGAGTTAGGCATACTTGCAAAAATGATCAGAGTTTATTTAGAAGCTAAAATAGACATGAAAGACTAAAAATTCCAATTCTGTTTTCAAATAAAACACATGCTAGTTTTCCACTGTTATCTTTGTCTAACCCACTTGCAAAATAGTTAAATACATTGAAGAAGTTAAAAAAAATTTGTTAAGTCACTCTTTCCTGTATTATAATTTTTTTTTTTAACTTACACTGAAATTCCAATAATGTCTGCAGTACGTCTGAGTCTGGTCTTGAGCCTACTTAGGGCTTATCTGATCCAAAATCCCTTTATTCTACAGACAATATGATGTAGGCCACAAAAGTAGATTAGGTCACTGAAGTCATGTAGCATGTTTGTGATAAAGACCTGATTCTCAAAGCAATCCTTGTCTCACTACACCACACTGCATCTTCTTCATCAGAAACATATAATAGTGATTATCATGATGTTGTGTAGGATTTTAGTTTAGAAAATTAATAGAGAGATGCTCAGGTTTGTCGTGCATAAATTTGTTTAGTTTATTACAAGGTAGTCACGTCAAGGCACATAAGTAAGACCTCAAGACATTCATTTAGAACTAGAGAATCAGAATTAACAATTACAATGTTAGTTCAATGAGTAGAGTCCAATCTTTAGACGTCATGCTTTTACCTTTTACAAGAGGTCTCAGGAGGAAGGCTTAACCAAGGCGTAGTCTTGGAGGAGGTCCCTAGTAGCTAGGTAGCTAGGGTCTGAGGTCGGCGGTGGTCCTCAGAGTCTCATCAGACATCTGGTGTTTGCCTCTGCCTTATCTCAGTGAGTAAGCAGAAATTTAGGGT
>NW_004444054.1:8713001-8714623 GCF_000243295.1 Trichechus manatus latirostris | reverse complement strand
TTCATTAGCACTGAATTTTATATGTTATAATTTTTTGACAATTTCAGAAAAATAGATCTAATTGTCTCATTGCAATTAGTATTAATGCACTCTGCCTTTTTAGTAACTACATTTGTAAGAATGCTTGCCTTCTTATTTTACCTCACTTCATTTTCCTTATTATTTACCTTTCTGTTAACCAAGCAAAGATTGCTCATCAGTTGTGTTTCCAAAGGAAGAGTAATTTCAAATATTCAATATCAATTGATGTTACCTACAAATTCCAATGTCTGAAATTTACATAGTAGTTTTCCTTACATGCTTAAAAAAATATATGTATCAGAATTTAAGCAGTGCTAAACCATGGACACAATATAAAATGATAACATATCAAACTGGATGGGAAAAAAGAAGGGTTTTGCTTGAAATGGTCAGGCAATCGGATCATTTTTTTTGGTCTAAATATATTTTAATGGCTTCACTTTTATGTTTATAAAATAAGAATGCTTCATAAGAACAAAATCCAACTGAAAAAAAAAATTTTCACAAAAAATGAAGTTATCCACTCTCCAGAAGGTTCTCAATCCCCATTACCTATCATAAGTAACCTTTTACAAGCTCTCTATGGAAGTAACAACCTATCTATTACTTCGTTCAAGTTAGTTGGTCCCATTTTGCTGAACAGAAATAATTTTTTTTACATATGGGCATATTTTTACTTTTCTCATTTTAAATTCCAGACTAAAGAGGTAAAACAAAACAAAAAAATGTTCTAAAATTCACTGATACCAATGCGTCGATCACTGCCTTTCAGGGCACAAGTACATGTCATATATATTTACTTATCAAAAAAATCTTACTTCAACCTCCATTCTCCTATGGTTCATAGAACTGCTATAATCTTCTGATTCTTCACAGACTTTACCATAACACGAGGGAGAAAAATCCTCTGGAACGGTTCTGCTTGTTAAAAAGGGAGGATTGTCACTATATATTTTCTAAATGGAACAGCTAAGGAAAAGGAAGATCAGGATTGGAGGACAGAAAGACATCCTGGGCTGACATGTTTGCAGCAGATGTGGATGACTTTTTATTACTAAAAAGAAAACATTCTTAAAGAGATTTATCTTGAAAGCAAAATCAAATGGTGTATTTTGCACTATACCGCACTGTGTAAGAAGCCTGCCTCTCTTATGTTGGAAACTGTATTTTTATATAATGACAGTGACATTTTATATATTTAGCCCACAGTTTTAACAGCTTCTAAATATTCATAATGCTAATTTTAAGTCACAGCATGATTTGTTAATTCTTCTAACTCTGCCAAACCTTGATAAATTGGGCTAAATTTGAACCAGATTTTCTAAGCCTTGAAGTAACATATTAATTCAATATTATTACTGTCAAGTATAAAATATGTTCTGAAGCTTCCAACGTCACATCACACCACTTCACAGCTGAACTGGCATTTCATTCCCTCAAACTGACTAATTTATCTGCTGTTGAAAGAACCAATAATGTTGACTATTGTTCTTGCATTTAATGAGATCATTCTTTTGACCAAGACTGAGAAGCAAGAAAAGGAAATAGAGAAAATTATTTTAAGAAAAGTAATAGCTTAGGTAGTTAATAAATATGAACTT
>NW_004444054.1:8710007-8711486 GCF_000243295.1 Trichechus manatus latirostris | reverse complement strand
AATGACATTAAAAAAACTCTCTCTTTGACCCCACTTATTTCTATCCCTATCATTCCATTATTTCCGCTTCTCTTCAGAATAAAACTTCGTAAAAATTGTCTATTGGCCTCTTTCTCAAATTCCTCAACAGTATACTCTTCTTAATCCATTTGAAAATGTTTTCTATCCCAACTACTTCACAATTACTCCTGCCAAGTTTACTAATAACTTATGTCAAGTCAAATACAATGGTCAAATCATAGCTCCCATCCTATTCAATATTTCAACAGCACTGACAGTTGATCATTCCTACATTCTTGAAAAAAGCATGTATCTTGACTTCCATGATGCCTCCTGCTTCTTTTTTCTCCTTTTCCATATGGACACTTCTTTTCAGTCTCATATACCAACTTTTCCTCTTCTGAACAACTTTTAAATGTTAGACTGACCCTGGGCTTGGATCTAGCCTTCTGCTCTAGTCTAACTACATGGAATAGAATTTATCTTATTCAATAGAAAAACTATTTAACATCTATTCACTAAAATTGTCCATATTTATAGATGACTTGTAGTCTAGGAACAAGAAGGCATAAATGCACTTCTCCCTCTGCCCTCCTACTGCTAAGTACAGCTAAAAACTCTCTCTCCCCTCTCTCTCTGCATATAGATACATAGTTTTATATATATATATAATAGGAACAGATAAGAGACAAAAAGGCAAATCTTCTAGGGTGATGGCTTCCCCAGCTTTATTTTTTATCTGTTATATCCTGGACTGAGTGCTGTAGAAGTTAACAACCCAGAAACACCACCACTGGGCACAGACAAGAAATTCGAAAGGTTCAGGAAAGGGGCAGTCTACCAAAACAGAAAACTTTAAGTCAATAAGTGCCTTAGTCCTCCCTAAATAATTAAAAAAAAAAAAGAAGAAGCCTACAGCGCCACCATCATCCCTGTCAGTTGTCAGTGAAGGCTGAATTGTAGATACTAAACCTCCAACTTTGCCTGGTTGTAATGAGATGCTCCTTACCCCTCACCTGCTTGATGTCAGAAAAGGCCAGTAGGGTGCTGAGACTTTTTTCCCTACCAGGAAGTAAGGAACACGCTCATGTGGTGTCAGTAGAGGCCACATGGGGAACTCCTTTTCATAGCCAAAGAGGTATCTTCAAGGGCCAGTAGGGAGCCTGAATTACCATACTACTCAGCAGTAAAGGTGTTCCTTTATCCTTGCTGGCATATTCAGAGGAGTACTGCTAAAACATATAATTTAAGGTCCAGAGCCTCACATCATAATACCCACATGCCCAGGACACAAGAGAAAATCACTTGTCATTCCAAAACACAGGAAAAAATCTTAGCTTAATTAGAAAAGACAATAGTTACCAGCACTGAGATGAGACAGAGTTTGGAATTATCTGATGAGAATTTTAAAGCAGTCATACTAAAAGTGCTTCAACAATCAATTGCAAACATACTTGAAAGAAATGAAAGAATTAAAAA
>NW_004444054.1:8700847-8709607 GCF_000243295.1 Trichechus manatus latirostris | reverse complement strand
GAAAACTTCCCAAATTTGGCAAAAAACATAAATCTAAAGATTCAAGAAATTGAGCAAACCCCAAACAGGACAAACTCAATGAAATCCATGCCAAAACACACCATAATCAGCTGAAAACAGTGAGAATGAAACCAAGACTTTACCTATAAGGGAAAAAAAATTCAAATGAGAATGGATTTGTTATCAGAAACCATGGGGGCCAGAACAAAGTAGCATGTTATTTCTCAAGTGGTGAAGGAAAAGAACTGCCATCCTTGCATCCTTTATTCAGCAAGAATATCTTTCAGAAATGAAGGGGAAAATAAAGATATTCTCAGACAAAGGAAAACTAAGGGATTTGTTGTCAATGAATCTATTCCACTAAAAGAATGGATAAAGAAAGCTCCTGAAATAAAAAGAAAATGATAAAAGAAAGTGTCTTAGAACATCAGAGAGGAAGAAAGGACAATGGAAAGAGTAAAAATACCGGTAAATACAATAGATGTTCCTTTTTTTTTTTTTTTTTGACTTTTTCTAAATTACATTTGAAGTTTTAAGCAAAAATCATTTCATTATCTAATGCATTTCATACATATGTAGAGGAAATACACATGGTAATTATATTTAAAAATACCTATTGCTGTCGAGTTGATTCTGATTCATAGTGACCCTATAGGACAGAGTAGAACTTCCCCATAGGGTTTCCAAGGAGTGGCTGGTGGAATCAAACTGCCAACCTTTTTGGTTAGCAGCCATAGCTTTTTGCAGCTCTTAACCACTGAACCACCAGAGCTCCATATTAAAAATAGGGGAAGTTAAAGGGCTTTAAGGTTTCTACCACTTTCTCAAACTGTTAAAATGTTAACATCGATCGGCTTTGATAAGTAATGTATGTATAAAATAACACTAGTATAAGTACTAAAAACACTTTACAAAGCTTTACATGCAAAAACACTATTGATAAATCAAAACTGAATTTTAATAAAGGTACATGAAACATACAGGAAGGCAGGAAAAAGAAAAAAATAAAATGGCAGACAAGCTGTAATATATCAATAGTTACATTAAATGGAAATGACCTAAATACGGCAATTAAGAGGCAGAAATTGTAAGAAAGAAAAACAAAACAAAACATCTGAACTCACTGTACACTGTCTTTAAGAAATTTACTTTAAATAAAATGACATTTTTTTAAAAAAAAAGAAGAAAAAAATAGCCGTTGAGTGGATTCCAACTCATAGCAACCCTATAGGATGAAGTAAAACTGCCCCATAGGGTTTCCAAGGAGCAGCTGGTGGATATGAACTCCTAGCTTTTTGGTTAGCAGCCTGACCTCTTAACCACTGTGCCTCCAGGGTCCCAAAGTGATATTGGCAGTTTGAAATAAAAAGATGGAGAAATAAATACCATGAAGTTTTAATAAAAAATAAAGCAGGAATGGTTATATTAATATTAGACTAAAAAACAAAGAACTATCAGAGACAAATGTAGGCAGAGATATATTTTAAAATATAAGCTATATCACATTTCACTAGTTTAAAGAATGTAAATAGCTTCCAATTTCAGTTTGAATAAAATTCAATCTTCTTCACATAGACTAAAGGAGACATATATGGTATAGTCTTGTATCACTCTCTTCACTGTTCTTATTTTTGTTTTTTAAACAAACCCAAATTATTAACATTAGGAGCCTTGTGTTTGCGTTTTCCTCATTTTTTTCATATGACTATCTCCATTTTATTCTCGAGTCTCAGCTCAAAGGTCACATTCTTATAGAAATGTCTCTGACCATCCTATCTAAAAGAGCTTGTCTTCACTCGTTCAATTCTATCCCACCTTGTCGCATTATCTTGCTTTATTTTATCAAAGCATGTACATTGTTTCAAATTATTTATTGCATTTATTATTGAACTATTTTTTTCTGACTTCCTGTACTGTAATGTGGGATTCAGAAAGTAGGGTCTTTGATGTGTTTTCATTGCTATATCTCCAGAGCTTGGCACAGGCACAGAATAAATAGTGCCATTTCAATGAACTATTTCTTCCCTTTATCTAGCCACAGTACATTACTAAAATATGTTTTATGTATTATAGGTTTGTATAGTGTCTTAGTTACCTAGTGCTCCTATAACAGAAATACCACAAGCGGATGGCTTCAAAAAAGAGAAACTTATTCTCTCACAGTCTAGGAGGCTAGAAGTCCAGATTCAGGGCACCAGCTTCATGGGAAGGTTTTCTCTCTCTGTCGGCTCTGAGGGAAAGTTCTTGTCATTAGTCTTCCCTTGGTCTAGGAGACTCTCAGTGCAGGGACTCTGGGTCCAAAGGACACGCTCTGCTCCTGTGCTGTTTTCTTGGTGGTATGAGGCCCCCCATCTCTCTCTGCTAGCTTCTGTCTTTTACATCTCAAGAGATTGACTTAGGACACAACTTAATCTTGTTGACTGAGTCCTACTTCATTAACATAACTGCTGCTAATCCCATCTCATTAACATCATAGAAGTGGGATTTACAACATATAGGAAAATCACATCAGATGACAAAATGATGGACAATCACACAATACTGGGAATCATGGACTAGCCAAGATCACATGCATTTTTTGGGTGGACACAATTCAGTCCATAGCACATAGTATATTATTTTTGAATGGTTTGTCTGAACAAATTGCTTCTCTCTAAACAAATAAACAAATTTAAAAAAAAAAAAACTTCTGAAAGCGTGGTTTTAAACATTATGGCCCTTGTATAGGCATCTTTGGGTAAGTGTAGCCCCCAAGAATAAAATGCTTCTCCTTTCCAGTCTTACATTGTCAAAATTCTTAATGACAGCGACATTTTTTATTCTGATATCTAGATGATTTAAAATGTATAGAATCTTGGCATGAAATAAGCAGCTCAGGGTAGATGACAGAGCATTATGTTAGGAAACAAAAAAATCTCACTGAAATCCTTGTTCGATCACTTACTATGTGGACTTGGAAAGGACACTTATCCTTTAATCTTAATTTCTTATTAAATGACATGATAATATCTGTTGTATATCTCACAGTGAGGATCAGAAAGATAACATATCGAGTAGCACTTTCAAAATTAAAGGCCAGACTAAAGCATATGTTTAATATTATGGACTGGTTTTCATATTGCACCAATCTTTTAATATAAGATTATATAAAAATGCACTAAATAATTTATTTTAAAAATATTGAGCACAATTTCCTATCCAAGTGAGGAACAAAGGAATCAGTTTCTATCTTTAAGGTAGATGGTTTAATTGGACAGGCTGATAGGCCTGTACATATTCAATAAAGGGTAAGAGGATGAGACAGAATATGTTTAGGAGATACACAAATAAATTCCGATGTGATGTAAACAACATCTAATACTGTGGGAGCAGGACTTTACTGTTAAACAGCCCAGGATTTAAGTCTTGGATTTGCCATTTATTAGCTGTGTGTCATCGGACGTATTATTATCTCCAGGTTCATTTTCCACATTGATAAAATGGGTATAGAAATAATATCTCCTTATACAATGGTTATGAAGATCAAAATAAAGACGATTTACATGAAGCATTCGGCCAAGTGTGACGCATAGCATTCTGCAAAGTAATCGATGATGATGATGATGATTTATCGTGAGAAGAAGCATACATTAATTCTGAATAAGGGAATTAGAATGGACAAGGAGTGAACAAGTCACCTGACAGAGATTTGAGGAGTGCAGTCTTTCTACAGGCAAGTATATCATGCATTCCAAGTGCATTCCAAGCTGATAGAGCAGGATGCCCAAAGCCATAGAGGCAGAAAGCTTCAGGATAAGTTCAGTAGTCTGATATGATTGCAATACAAAGTAAGTCGCAAGAAGAGTATGTTGCAATTTGACTTTATATCATATTGACAATAAAATGCTATTGAGGGTGCTGGAGAATTGACCTGCATGACCATCACTGTTTTTCTTGAAGATACTTCTGATAGCAGAGAGAATGGCTGGAATCAGGAAAATTATAATGGTCTTGAAATAACTCAGGTAGTATATGATAAAGGCCTGAACTAGAAAGAGGGAATGGGTAAAAATAACAATGGATATGAGAAGCCGGAAAAGGAGGTCTTAGAATAATACAAGTGCACTGATTCATCAAAAAGAATCACACACAGTAGTAATGGAAATGCAACAGGAAAACTTTTCAGAAATTGACATTTTTACTACCACAAAATCTTGACCTGAAAGAGCCTGAGCACTGTGCCAAAGATTCAGATCATCCATCCTAGATATTCTTTGATTTCACCTTTGTGCCAATCTGCTCCCTCTCAAGGGCAAATACGATGTCTTACTGACTCTGGCTGGGAAAGCAAATATTCTGAATGTCTTGTTATTGACACTTAAAAATTATGTCTTTCTAATGACTCAATAGGTGTGATATTCCATAAAGGAAATTGTTGTTTTGTGATTTTTATACACCAAGACATTGCTCTGCAGCTGAATTATGTCCGCTGGCGTCATTGTCTGCAGGGATCCCATCCACATATGCTGCATGCAATTTTTGTTATGTACTCTATATAATTGAATGATGCCCTCAACACTGATTTTCCAATAAATATCACTCATGATGACCTTGAAAACTGTCTTTCTCCTTGAAATGTTCTTTTCCTAGCTCTGGTCATTAATCAAAAGAGCTAACATAGTAATGTTTATATTAATATGAAAAGTAATAAAAATAGTATAAACAAGATATTCAAGTCAAGCTATTTTCTCTGGCCATGGTAATTGTACTAAATGATACTTTATTAGCATAAATGTGTACGTTAAAACATATATATGTACATGAATATACATATTTACATACAATTATGTTACCTAATATTTATTGATTATTGCTATAGGCTAGGCACAGTTTTAAGTGCTTCGTATGTGTCGTCTTATTTAAACTATAAAACATGGATAATATTTGCCCACTTTTTTAGATGAGTAAAGTGAAGCTTTTACTTAGTCTGGGTTCTCTAGAGAAGCAAAATCAGGGAAGCGTATAGATAGGTAGATGGTTGATAGATATATAGACAGACAGATAGATAGATACATAGATAGATAGACAGACAGATAGATATAGACAGAGAGAGAAAGAGATTTAGCTAAAGAAAAGGCTCAGGTGGTTGCAGAGGTTGGCAAGTCCCAAGTCCATGGATCAGGCTTCAAGCTGAAGGCTTCTCCTGACTTATCTAGCTGCAGGGGCTGAAGCCAAGATCTGCAGGTCAGACAGTGGGTCACTGGCTCACAGACTACGGAGACTGACAAATCCCAAGATCAGCATATAAGCTGCTAGCTTAAGTTCCAAGAACCAACAGTTAGATGATGATGAGCCAGATGCAGGATCCAGAGTGAGAACCTTGCTGGAACTTCCATTTATTACTGGAGGTAGGCCACATACCTCCCCACAAAACCCTTTCAACTGATTGGCTGCTCATAGCAGATCTCTTCATGGAGTTGATTACATCATTACATAACTTCCTGTTTTAGTCATCTAGTGCTGCTATAACAGAAATACCACAAATGGATGGCTTTAACAAAGAGAAACTTATTTCTTCACAGTAAAGTAGGCTAAAAGCTCAGAATTCAGAGTGTCAGTTCCAGGGGAAGGCTTTCTCTCCTGTTGGCCTTCTCATTGATCTTCCCCTGGACTAGGAGCTTCTCTGTGCAGGGACCCCAGGTCCAAAGGATGCGCTCTGCTCCCAGCACTGCTTTCTTGATGGTATTAGGTCCCCATCTCTCTGTTTGCTTCCGTTTCCTTTTATCTCTTGTAAGATAAAAGGTGGTGTGGGCCACACTCCAGGGAACTTCCCTTTACATTGGATCAGGGATGTGACCTTAGTAAGGGTGTTACAATCCCACCGTAATCCTCTTTAACATAAAATTACGATCACAAAATGGAGGACAACCACACAATACTGGGAATCATGGCCCAGTCAGATTGATACATGCATTTTTGGGGGTCACAAATCAATCCATGACACTGCCAAACTACGTCATAACTGCCAAACCACTGAGAAGTATGGCCCAACCAAGTTGACACACAGCCTTAACCATCACAAGCTTAGACAGTTTAACGACATTGCTCAAAGTCATGACAGAATGGTGGTGAAGTTAGTGTGTCTGACTCAATGATCCTCATTCTTAATCACTATAGTATGGTAGTATGTATTCTAACATATCCATATGTGTTGAAGTATACATACGTGTGTACACACACACACACACAAACACACACACACATATGTATACCCAATTACATAAATGTGTTGTACCTCAATTTAGATGTTAGGAAGTATGTACCAAACCCCTGTTATGGAATAATGCTTTGAAACAAAGCAAAATGTACAGCTACAGTTTTTGCTTGTTTCTCTTGTTCTTGGCACACTGATTCATAACTTTGAATTAAACTGTATGACAAATTCTGCAATTCTACTTTCGTCAACAATTACTAGCAACACTGATCAAACCAAATATCCAGAGACCTCCTCATAATTTCTAAAAAATAGCAAGATTCCATATTTCAGTTTTCTATAGCAATGGCCTTACAAAATATCTATAATTAGGGCATTTTAAATTATCTTAGGGAAGTAGAAAAGTGTAATTTTCAGGCCACTGGCTCACAGGCTGTGGAAGCTGAAGAATCCCAAGATCGGCAGTTAGTCTGAAAAGGTCCAAATTACTCTGAACACCAGCCTGAGGTATGACTATACATTAATGAGAGCGATTTAATAAGCAATTTTTTAAAAATCAATCTTATTACTGTAGAGCATAGGGCAAAAACTGGCAGGCGACAGGATGGATTTTTCCTCAGATATGTTTTGCTTGGCCCACATAATTTTGGGCTGTTCGAGGTTGTATATCTTTCAAAATAGTTGCCAACATTTAAAAATCAGAAGATACATAAAAACCTGGGTTTTGGGCTTCTTTTAAAAAAAAACCTGAAGATCTGGCAAGCTGGACTTACTTTCTTTACAGCAACTCTAATCTGTATCTGCGTAAACTCACGGCACTCGGGTTCACTGAGGTTCTGTCCTCTCTCTACCGTTCTGCGTTTATTATACTTTCCCAACACAGTTTGCTTTATTCATTTGCATTATCTGTGCAACTTCTATAATTACTTGAGTCTATGTCCCCAGTTTGAAAAATTATAGCTACTATTTGGGAACATCTGCTCCTCCATTTATATTTCATACTACTGTAAAAGTATCTGTGCTAGGTAGACTTGTACGTTGCCTCCCACACCTCACCCCAATATACCCAGTCCTTGGTACACACACTTGCTCAACGTTATTCACTCAAACACTGATGCAGGTGATGCTATGAGGGGATTTTCAGAAGTAATTAAGGTCTCAAATCAGTTGACCTTAAGAAAGGGAGATTATCCAGATGGGTTTGGTCTAATCACACGAGCCATTTGTAAGTCGAGAGTTTTGGCACAGTGGTTAAAGAGTTCAGCTGCTAACAAAAGGTCGGCAGCTCAAATCCACCAGCTGTTCCTTGGAAACTCTATAGGGCAGTTCTACTCTGTCCTATAGGATCACTATGAGTCCGAATCATCTCGACGGAAACAGATTTGGTTGTTTTTTTTTGGAGAAACTGGAGAATATTTTGTGAATGAGGATGCCAGTGATTGCACTGCAGCTCGTCTAGGAAAAAAGCAAACATCCTTGTTGGGAACTGCCTACTGTCCACGCAGCTAGGAACTGACGGTGGCTTAAGGAAGCTGAGAGTGGTCCCAAATGACAGCTGGGAGGCAGGGACCTCAGTCCCAAAACCACAAGGAAATGCATTTGAGCTTGGAAGATGCCCTTGAGCCCAGATTAAAACTGCAGCTGTGATTGACCCCTGTGTTTCCACGTAGTGAGACCCTAGGCAGAAAATTCAGCCCAGACTTCTGACCTACAGAAATTGTGAGGTAATACATTTCTGTTGTTTTAAGATTCTAGGTTTATGGGCTTTTTTTTTTTTTTTTTTTGAACAGCAATAGAACACTAATTCAGTATCCAATCACTTACCCAATTATCCTGATGTGGAACCTTGACATAAATGTTGCTATATCCAATTAATTGCTAAGCCATGTTGATTTAAGAGCTACATCCGCTAACCAAAAGGTCAGCAGTTTGAATCTACCAGCCACTCCTTGGAAACTCTATGGGGCAGTTCTACTCCGTCTTATAGGGTCGCTATGAGTCGGAATTGACTCGACGGCAATGGGTTGGTTTTGGGTTTTCAGGAACCTAACATGGGGTATTATACTCCCATATCTAGAATTTAGTTGTCCTTTTGCTTGGTTTCCATATCTCTAGTTTTTCCTCCCTCTCAAATACATGATATGCAACATTTCTATTATAAACTGTTAGAAACACTTTTCAAAACCTTTAGTGAATTCCCATTGATTCATTAAATAAGATAAGACTGCTTTGCCTGGTGTTCATGGTCCTCAGTGACCTGTGTCCTGCCTAGATTTGCAGGTTTGGTTGTTCTGCATCCGTTTAAAGCTTTGTACAATCCAGCACAACCAAAACTAGGCAGTCATTATCTTTTGTGTCTTATTAGACAGTAAACTCATTGTGGGAAGAGTGTCTATCTTAAAATGATTGTTCTGGAATAATGTTTCTGCATTGAGATGTATGGACACATACTCTTGGATCTTGGATTTCTCTATAAGACTTTCAAAATTTTATGTTTTACAACCTTCAGTAACTATGTGGAAAACCAATCAAAGTACATTACTGATAATTTAAAACACAGATTTATG
>NW_004444054.1:8697061-8699260 GCF_000243295.1 Trichechus manatus latirostris | reverse complement strand
ACTACTTCCATGCTATTTTCACAGGTGCTGCGTTCTGCTGAACTTTCAAGTTAATTTCAGTATCACGGGCTTTTTAAATGAGTTGCTTGCATGAATTACAGTGTGAATCTGTATCTGAATAATATTGATTTTCTGTAGAAATTAAATTCAAATTATGTTTGCTTTGTGTTCTTTTCTGGGAAGCATAGAAGTGTATGTAATAACACGGGATGAATAGAGAATACCTTCTCAGAGTTAACTGTGCTGCGGTAAATAAGAAACAGAGGTTGACAAGGTGCATAGAAGAAAAGGGTTTTCCTGACGCTCTGAAAGGCATATAAATGGTCAAGGTTGTATGAGAAAACATGGCAAAATTAAGGGCTTGCAAAATGCTCTGAATGCTGATACATGAAGTGAGGGCATTAGGAGGAAGGAACTCGAAAATATCCTTTTGCTTCTATTCTTAGCGCTAAAGCTCTAGGTCAGACCCACATTACTCAATATTTGTATGACAATAGACTTCCATATACTCTCCTTTCTCCAATATGTCCCACACATTTCCATTCATGTTACCCTCTATAATGTAAATTGGAGTGAGTCTTCCCTTGTTCATGACCCTCTGAGAGTGCCCCGCTACCTGGACAATATGGTTCAACCTCCATGCCGGCCGTCAAGGCACTCTAAAATCTGACTCCAAATTATCTTTCATCACCTACAAAATCATGCTAAAAGTTATACTCTATTTCTTGATTGCAGCCTGCTATTTCTTTCCTTTATGCTTTTGCCAATTTACTCACTTTGTATCGCTATTTTTTGAAAATCTACTGCATTGCAGTGAATTTTTTAATATGGACCTTCTAGCCATAGTTTTTGTAACTCCCATCAAATGACTGGGTGGGACTATGCAAATGAAGTGCTTGTGACCCACCAAGGGGATTGGATAGCTTGCTAATAATGTAAATAAGATGCATGGCAAATTTGTGGGGGTAGGACCATGCAAATAAGACCTGCGCTGAGACGTCCTAGACCCAGGAGACAGAGAGAGAGGACTGTAACACTGGAGACAGTGAGAGATGGTGAGAAGCAGTGGCAAAGAAATAGTGGCAGCAGAGGTAGTCAAACCAGGAGACCGGCAAGAGATGGCATGGTGAGCTTCCTGGCCCACAGAGCAAGTCAATTACAGTGGGTGGGCCAACCTAGTGAAAGAACTGAGTGTCTTCAGGCAGGAGGCTTCCTGATGGGGTGGACCACCTCGGAGCACTTAGTGAAACTTGGCTCAGGACCCCCGTAGCTACAGTTGAGCGCCTTCAGGCCAAGGCTTATTGGCAGGGTGGGGTGCCTCTGAACACTTATCAGCAGAGCTAAAAGAGCTTTGCAACACTTGCCCCAGGAGGGCAGAGGCTGAGGGGTCAGAAAGAGGTGTGCCTGTGGGCATGGCTGAGAAGAGACTGTCCTGATCAAAAAACTGTATCCTGAGCATTCCTGAACCCAAATTGTAGCCTGTTACTTCCCTGATAAATCATGTAACTGTAACTGTGAGTACTTTCAGTGAGTTCTATGTGGCCATTGCAACAAATTATGGAACCCAGCAGAGAAAAGAGAGTGCTGTGGGAGGGACTGTTGGTGTCAGAATTGGTAAAAATGTTGGACAGTAGAGGCATGTCTGACCCCTCATAGGAATCAGCCTTGGGCTATTGATGCTGATAATGACTCCCTGTCCCCTTCATGAAGTTATAGGAGGTCAGAGGCACCGTCATGCCATTTTTGCATCTACTTATCTCTAAAGGCCCAGATTAAATAGCACTTCTTCCTGAATCCTTGAATACCATATTTAATTTTGTTCTATGGTTTATCAGATATTCTTCACTTATTTAGTAGTGCATGACATTTTTATGTGAAGCACTAAACTATAGTATTCAAATAGCAAACTTTGTAAAACTCATCCTTTTGTCCTTCCATGTGCTTCCTCCCACCTTCTCAAATGAAGCATGTAAGTCTCTGTACTAACAGAATGAACACATACATGTACATTCATACAAATAACCTTCTGTAATTCCTTCACTTCCAAGCAATAAAGTGGAAATAAAAATTAAAAAATAACTTCCATGTATTTACCAAATAGCATTTCCTTCTTAGTTTAGTGATTGTTGTTTTCATTAGTTACTGCCGAGTCCATTCTGATTCATGACGACCCCATGTGTTGCAGAGTAGAACTGCTTT
>NW_004444054.1:8694110-8695175 GCF_000243295.1 Trichechus manatus latirostris | reverse complement strand
ATACCCAACTAGTAGACCTAAATATAATACTATAAACAATGATGTTCAATCTTAAAGGAATAAACACTTCAGTTAAAAGGCAAAATTATCAGAGTAGATGAAAATACAGACACAACTAGATGCTATTCATAAAGTGCATTTTAAATGCAATTACATCTGGCTAAAAGTAAATAAAAGTTTAGATCATGCAAACAGTAATCATAAGAAGGCAGCTGTAATGACTAATAATAACAGATAAATTAAACATCAAGACAGAGTATTATCAAAGAGGATCATCACATAATGATAAAAGGATCAATTCATCGGGAAGGCAAAGCAATCGTGAATGTAGATTTGCCTAATAACAATGTCCAAATATATGAAACAAAAATGAACGAGTTAAATGGAGAAACATATAATTCCCAAATCATAGTTGGAGATTTTAACACTCATCTCTAAGCAGCTGATAAAATATCTGGAAAACGTTTATAAAAAATCTAACTGACTTAATTGATATTTATAGAGCGTTGCACTCAAAACCTGCAGAATAAACATTCCTTTCACGTTCACCTGGTTATATTCACCAACCAAACCTGTTGCTGTCGAGTTGATTCCAACTTATAGCTACCCCGCAGAACAGAGTAGAACCTCCCCATAGGGTTTCCAAGGAGCTGCTGGTGGGTTTGAACTGTCAGTCTTTTGATTAGCAGTCAAGCTCTTAACTATTGTGCTACCAAGACTCCATACTCACCAAGATAAATCAATGTACTGGGTGCTTAAACAAGTGTCAATACAGTTAAAATAGATGAAACCATACAGAGTGTGCTATGCAACCACAATGGAAATAAATTAGGAATCAATACTGTAATAAATTTATAAAATGTGTTTAGAATATCTGGAAATATTTAGATATCGAACAACACACTTTCCCCCCACCCCCCTCCTGCCTTCTAGTCCTTGTCCCTGGACTGCTGTGGCTCATTAGTCCTATTTTGTTTTATGGGGCTGTCCACTCCCCAGCTGAATGGTGAACCTCAGGAGTAACTTCACCATTGAGCAAAAACGGTGTCCGGGGGCCATATTCTC
>NW_004444054.1:8688776-8690254 GCF_000243295.1 Trichechus manatus latirostris | reverse complement strand
GCTCTGATTCCTTGTTGTATTTCTTTTGGTTTTGGATTGTCCTTGAGAGTTCATTTCCTAGATTAGTATCTGGCTGGTATGATCCTGTGTTCTAGATTCAGCCTGTGAGCTGATGTTGTTTGTTCTCAGACCGAAGGACTCCCTTTAATAATTCTTGTAAGTTTGGTTTGATTTTTACATAGTCCCTTAATTTGTTTATCTGAAATGACCTAATGCCACTATCATAGTTGAACGAGAGTTTTGCAGGATATATTATTCTTGGCTGTCAATTTTTTTCTTTCAAGGTTTTATATATGTCATACCATTGCCTTCTTGCCTGCATGGTTTCTGCTGAATAATCTGAGCTTAGTCTTACTGTTTCTCCTCTGTATGTGACCTTTTGCTTTTCTCAAGCTGCTATCAGGGTTCTTTGTTTGTCTTTGGTTTTGGTGAATATGATTATGATATGTATTGGTGATTTTCTTTTGGGATCTGTCCTCTATGGGGTTCATTGAGCTTCTTGGGTGGCCAGCTTTTCATCTTTCATGATATTGGGGAAGTTTTCTGTCAGCAGTTCTTCAATGATCCTCTGTGTTTTCTCTTTTGTCCCCCTTGAACAACACACTTCTAAATAATGCTTTGGTCAAAGAAGAAATTAAAAAATATTTTGAATGGTATTGTAATAAAAATGCAACATATCAAAACGTGTAAAATGGAGCTAAAGCAGTGCTTCTTAGAAAATGCTTATCTAACTTCTGGAAATCCATCAAACTAATTAAGCCCTCAACTGATAGCCAGAAGTTTGACAGTTTCAACCCACCCAGCACTCCATGGGAGAAAAGGCCTGGAGATTGCTTCCATAAAGATTATAGCCTAGGAAACCCTACATAGGATCCTTATGATTCAGAATTGACTTGACAGCACACAACAACAGAAGGATTAAAAAAAAAAATCATATGCCTATTACTTCAGTAGCACTAGAAATTCAAGCTGGATTCAAAAGAGGACGTGGAAAGAGGGATATCGTTGCTGATGTCAGAGGAATCTTGGCTAAAAGCATAGAATACCAGAAAAATGTTTACCTGTGTTTTATTGACTATGCAAAGGCATTTGACTGTGTGCATCATAACAAATTATAGATAACATTGTGAAGAATTGGAATTCCAGAACACTTAATTGTTCTCATGAGGAAACTGTACATAGACCAAGAGGCAGTCATTTGAACAGAGCAAGGGGATACTTAAAGTCAGGAAAGGTATGTGTCAGGGTTGTATCCTTTCACCATACTTACTCAATCTGTATGCTGAGTAAATAGTCAGAGAAGCTGGCCTGTATGAAGAAGGACAGGGCATCAGGATTGGAGGAAGACTTGTTAACAACCTGTGATATACAGATGGCACAATCATGCTTACTGAAAGCAAAGAGGACTTGAAGCACTTACTAATGAAGATCAAGGACTATAGCCTTCAGTATGGATTACACCTCAACATAAAGAAAAC
>NW_004444054.1:8685144-8688078 GCF_000243295.1 Trichechus manatus latirostris | reverse complement strand
GTTAAATATTGAATGCTTCTTCCTAAATTCACCAACAAGGAAAGTTGCTCCCTCTCACCATCTCTATTCGATATTTTACTGGAGATCTTAGCCACTGTAATAAGCCAAGGAGGAAAGGAGGTAGAAGGCATACAGATTCAAAAAGAAGTAAAACTGTCTCTATTTGCAGGTTGCATGATTGTTTACATGAAAAACACTAAGAAATTTACAAAACAACTACTATAATAAGTGAATATAGAATTGTTGAAGGATACAAGGTTAATGAAAAACAATTGTATTTTTATATACTAGCTGGAAAGAATAAGAAAACAAAATAAGAAATCATGTACTATACTGCCCCAAAATACAATATTTAGGAATAAATTTAACAAAATAGCTGCAAAATTTCTTCATTGAAAATTACAGAAAATCACTGAGATAAATAACAAACTAAAAATTGTAGAGATAAAGATTTGTCACTATTATCTTTAACTCACTGCCCCTCTAGGATTCCTTGGAAAAGGATAGTGAGAATAGCAGCACAACTGGAAGAGTGTAATCGATGTCACTCATTCATACATGTATAAATTTTTGAAATAGTGTGTCTTTGGCTATGTATATTTTCACCAAAAAAGAAAAAAGGTCCTCCAAGTTCGAGAGAAGAAGAAGGGAGAGTGCTTACAAGTTTACGTGTCGTGGGGTTGTTAACCAATGTCATAAAACAATATGCGTACTGACTGTGTAATGAGAAACTATTTGTTCTGTAAACCTTCACCTAACGTACAATAAAAAAAATTTAACATAATACATATTCATTGTGGACATTTAGAAAATACAAAAGAGATAGAAAAAATATAACTCAGAATCTCACATTTCTTTCTTAAATTTCTCATGCAGAGATAAACTGTTAGCGCTCCTTTTTCCTTCTCTTTCTCTTTCTCTCAGTAAAACTGGAATGAAACTACACGTTAGTTTTGGGTCTTTCTCTTTTCCCTTAACAGCATGCCATTATAGCTTAGTGAAAAGCACAGGCTCTGGGGCCAGACAGCCTCAGTTTCTTCATCTGTAAAATGGGGATAATAATGCTACAATAAATGTTAGCTTATATTATATTGAGAATATTTTGCCAGATATGTTGCCAGATGATTAAATACTCTTAAAACAAAGAAAAGAAAGAAAGAAAAAATATGTTCTGCCAATTGACCGAGATGTCCCATGAGACCATGGTCCTTACGCTTCAAACCCAGTAAACCAATCCTGTGAGGTGTTTGGTTATGTCTGGAAGGTATCTGTGACTGTGCCCCCTATGTGCTTTATTATATGTATGAGCATATGTGCAGTATTCACAAATATGTATATAGATATGCCTACCAATGCACCTATATATGTTCACGTACATACATATATCTACCTTCTTATATCCATATATGCATAGATATTATCTGTAACCACTCTCTGTGTTTTTTGCTTGACTGCTATTGTTGCCAAATTGTATATGTTATGGCATTTACCAATAATGTCCCTTATTCTTGTGTATTTCGTGGTGTCATCCTTTACCTTGGCTAGGTTGTGCTCACTTCACTGACGTTTGGTATTGCTTTCCCCATCACCAAAACTAACAACTGTCTACTGTCTAGAGAGTGATTCCCTCTCTGTCCCCCTCCTATCCCTGGCAACCACCAAAGAACATTGATTTCTGTATGTATACTTATGTTTGTCTTTTTATGAAAGTGGATCAAAATTTAAAAAAAAACTGAACTATAAAGCTTCTAAAAGAAAATATAAGGTGATATCTCTGCAAGCTTGGTTAAGGAATGATTTCCTAGCATACACAAAAAGCATGAATCATAAACGAAAATGTTAATAAGCTGGACTTCATTAAAATCATCTTTGAAAGGTACCATAAAAAATAAACAGGCAACCCACAGCATGGAAGAAAATACGCACAATGCGTTAATATGTATCGTACGCAGAATATATAATTATTACAACTTATTAATAAGAAGACATATAACCCAATAAAAAAATTAGCAAAAGCTTTGAATAGACACCTAACTAAAGAAGATATGAATATACACATGAAAAAGGCTAAGCATCATTAGTCATCAGAGAAATGCATACAAAACCTTTTTATTGCCATTAAAATGGCTAAAATTTTTTAAAAAAAAGATTACAATATCAAACGATGGTCATAATATGAAGCAACTGGAACTTACGTAGTTTGCTTGTAGGAGTATAAAATGGTGTAACTATTTTAGAAAACTCTTTGGCAGTTCCTTACAAAGTTAAGCATGCATTAAGCCTGTATCCCAACAATTTCACTCACAGGTATTTACCCAAGAGAAATGAAAACATATATCCACAAAAGGAATTACTCAAAAAAAATAAAAAAAGTTTTACCATATAGCCCATAACTGGAATCAACACAATTGTCTATCAACAAAAGAATGAATATATTCTTCATATTTATCAAAGAATGTACTTAAAATATTGATATATTCTTTCAAAGGAATTATATTTGGGAGAAAAAAAAGACAATGAACAAGGTGGCTACGTCTCAAAAACACTATGCTGAACAAAAGAAGCCAGACACTAAAGAATATATGCTTTATGACTCCATGTCTATGCAGTACCTACTTTATGATTTCACTTATATGAAGAACAGGTAAAATCAGAGACAAGCAACAGTGGTTACCAGTGGGCTGTGGGGATTAACTAAAAAGGGGCACATAAGGACTTTTGGGGAAATGTTCTATATCCACATTTGAATGATTGTTAAATAAGTCTATTCATTTGTCAAAACTCACAGAACTTAAATTTTATCTTCATTTAAAAAAAATTAAAACAAAAACAAACAAACCCAGCTTATTGTTTCAACGAAGCATAGATGAAGAGGAGTGGAAGTGGATGTCATTACATTGGAAGGAGTCAAGAGGCTCTGAAGCTAGGCTGTCG
>NW_004444054.1:8676498-8683989 GCF_000243295.1 Trichechus manatus latirostris | reverse complement strand
GTGTTACTGTCATGCTGAATAGGTTTCAGCGGAGCTTCCAGAATAAGATGAATTAGGGAGAAAGGCTTGGCTATCAAACTTCCGAAAATCAGCCAATGAAAACCCTGTGGATTACAACTGTCCGATCCCATTGTGCATTGAGGCACCACCAGTCAGGGGCTAACTCAGTAGCAGTTAACAACAGCCTGTTCTTAAATTTTTCAGTGTTTGAAAGACTACACCTCTATTTGTGTATCTTTATTGTTCTTGTATTACAATTTTTCACCTAAGCAAGTGCTGCAAAATTTTGTCTATAAAGGTGAAGTAAAAATAGCAATATCTAATCCTTTATTCATTGTCAACATTTAGGTAAAACCAAGATGTTCCTTTATGCATTATAGTAACCTTAAACAATGTGAAAGATGGTAGTTTAAAAAAATGGTATAACTCTACTTTGTGTTTCTGTCTACTTAAAAAAAAAAAAAAGATTAAAACATCAAACTCATGTCTCTTACAGGAAGAAAAGCAATTGTCCACAACCAGCCTGAAGGAATTATAATGGAGAATTGAGAATGGGAAAAGATTTGGGCAGATGTTACAGCCTCAGTCTGCAGAGCCATTAGCAAACAGAGTAAAAAAGTTAAACAGTTGAGTAAACAGTTCAACAAGAAATTACTTACTGAGTGCTGTCAAAGGCTGTGGTCAAATACAGCTGCCACAGAGCTTGCTGGTGGATAGAATGATTTAGCACTGCATACAAATCAATGGCATTCTATGTGTGGGTGCCCAGTGAGAGGCTGGCAGCAAGAGGAGAATGCCCATCACCAAGTGTCACTTCTTCATCTACATCACATTGGGATTCAGATGGTGGCTGAGAATCCAAAAAGTGAACTATTGTTGCAAGAAAATCAATATTTATGATAACTCTAGGCAGTGATTTAAAAGCCCATTTTGTGCCCACCATTTACTTCTTCATACACATGTATATTGCTATTCATTGCCACGGATACTAGGAGCTGAGTAATTCCAGGAGGCTACTTCCTTTGAAACTCTTGGTCTTTACAAAGCAAACACACAGCCTGTGTCTCATTAGGAAAACTGAGTAATTAGAAAGAAAGTTCTCTGACTTTCAAGAGAAGGCCTTTACTTCACTTGTCCCATTTTTTAAAAAATATATATGAATTTATGTCTTTATACTGAAGACAAAGCATTAGCCACCATACCTCCAATTCCCATCCCAAATCCACAGTGTTCATTGTAATTTTTTTTAAATAGACTTTATTTTTAAGGGCAGTTTGAGGTTTACAGAAAAATTGTATAGAAAGTACAATGAGTTTCTATATGTGCCCCTCCTCCAGCACACTCTTTCTCCAATTATTAACATTCTGTACTGGTGTGGTACCTTTGTTACCATCGATGAGCCGATATTGGTGCATTACTGCTAACTGAAGTCCATAGTTTACTTTCGGGTTCACTGTTCTGCGGGTTTGAACAAACGCATAATGTTGTGTGCCCACCATTAGAGCATCATTCATAATGGTTTCACTGCCCTAAAAATCCTCTGTGCTCCACCTATTCAGCCCTTGCCCTCACTAATGAGCCCCAGTTGTCCCTTTCTTCTCTATTTTGCTCATTTTCTTAAAGCATGTTTTATTTTTAATGAAACCTGTCACAAGGTCACACTGTCAAGACCAACGCTCCCATCACTGATGACATGGCAACATGATGCTCTGAAAACACACTCAGATAATAGAATGTGAAATTGACTTTTAAAAGTGGTACATTTTGATTGAGGATAAGGTATACTTATAAATCCCAAATAAAGCCAGTGCTCTTTCATGAACTTATGTTTTTTCTTGCTTATTTATAAATACAAAGGTGACTGATAGTATGGTTTTTATACCATGCTTTTTAATTGAACTTGTCTTGAATAACAATACTGAGATGTTTTATGTGTAATTGCCCTTTCTAACACACAAATCCAAAAGAAGTAACAGAAAATGATCTGTTCTCCATCATTTTCCAAGGCAGCTAATCAGTTATTGAAATATTGAAAGACAAATGAAGAGAAAAATGAATACATTTGATGCAACAATTTGCCTTGTAAAATCCTTTAGTCTTTTTTTCTTTCTTTTGTGGAATAGGAGAGAGATAAAAATGACTGTTCATTGGCAGTCGGCTTATATTTATACTTGTGTAAAAGAGTAGTTTCTCTCTCTACTGTTTTAAAAAGATTAAACGGCTACTTTGTTGAAACATATACTGCTAGATGTGGGCCTAAGACCCTAAAGAACATGTTATCAGAAGGAAAATTGCAGGTTCCCTGTAGACTATTTTCCAATTTCTTCTGTCACTGCCAAGAACACGTAATAGCCCCATTGCTTGCCCACTTCTGTATGGCACTGTGTGTCAACCCAAAGACTGGAGATTGAGGAAGAATCTACTGCTGAATATAAGCATGTATTTTCTCCCGTGTATCTGCATAATACAGAGTGCATTTAAGTAAAGGGAGAAATGGGTTTAACCTCACAGTAGAAATTTAACTGACTGGATAATTTGCAATGGCAGAACGTTCCCCCTGAATTTATTAAACCATGAGCTTCACCACTCAGAATCACTGTTGTCTGCAAGGACAGATGTCATAAAAAAAGGAGAAGCAAGATTCAAACAGGATCTGAAGGACTGCAAAGTGCATCCCAAAATAGTTTCTAAGGTGAAGTAAGTACTGTGACAATTTTCTATGTAGCAAGGAAGCGGGCCATTTACTGTATTTATCCACAGTATCCTAGCAACAGTGTGTAAGACATTCCAGAATGAAGTGTGTATTGCGTGGTATGATATAGCAACTTCAAGGCCCTTGTTCAAAAGAAGAACTGTATGGTCCTGCCCTCAGGATTTAGGAATTGGCTCTTGTGATAGATTGAATTTTGCTCCCGTCTTAGTTTCTAAGGAGCCCTAGTGGCACAGTGATTAAGCGCTCAGTTGCTAACCAAAAGTTCAGCAGTTCAAACCCACCGAGTTGTTCCACGGGAGAGAGATGTGGCAGTCAGCTTTCGTAAAGATTACAGCCTTGGAAACCCTATGGAGCAGTTCTACTCTGTTCTATAGTGTCACTCTGAGTGGGAATAGAGTCAGTGGCTATGGGTTTCGTTTTTTTTCTTAGTTTCTTAGTGCTGCTATAACAGAAACATCACAAGTCGGTGGCTTTAACAGAAATTTATTTTCTCACGGTTTAGGAGGCTGGGAGTCTGAATTCAAAGCACCAGCTCTAGGAGAAAACTCTTGTCTGTCCTCTCTGGGTAAAATCCTTGTCTCTTTCAGTTTCTGTTCCTTGGTTCCCTAGTGATCTGCATCTGGCATGTTATCTGTCCTCTCCCATCTGTGCTTGCTTGCTTCTCTGTCTAATCTGCTTTTTTATATCTCGAAAAGTGATTGCTGATATGACCTCTTTAGCATAACAAAGAAAACCTTATCCTCAAATGGCATAATGTTCATGGGTTAGGATTTACAACACATACTTTTGGGGGACACAATTCAATCCACAACATGCCCTAAAGGAATGTAATGTAATCTTGTGAAGGTAATCTTGTCTTTCTTTGGAGATCTTATTAGTTAAATCACACTGGAGTAGGGTGGGTCCTAATCCTAATCCCTTTTCTAAAAGGGGAGAACAGACAGGGAGAAAAAGCCACACACAGGGGGAGATGCCATGTGAGGATATATTTATAAGTCAAAGACTGCCCAGAAACGCCTCGGCCTACCAAAAGCTGAAAGAAACAAGAAAGAGTTAGAGAGGAAAGAGAGAAAGCATGGCCCTCTGATGCCCTGAGTTTGAGTTTCTACCCTCTAGAACTTTGAGACGGTAAGTCTCTGTTCTTTAAAGCCACCCACTTCATGGTATTTTGTATGTAACCAAGCAAAATGTAACTAAGGTATCTAAGACAGCGCTTAACTTGTAGTAACTAAGACAGCCCTTACCCTGCTCAACTCAACTCGTTCTTGCTGCATCTTAGTGTCCTTTGGCTTTGTTTCCATAAATTTCTACCTATACTAATTCTTCCAGTTTTGTGTCCCAAATGATTCCGCTTCCTTAGATCTCTTACTTCCTACATCCATCTTTAGTTTATAACTGGTCTTCTCTTTTCCATCGTGGCACTTGTTTTCAAAAACTACTTATAGTAACACACTTGTACAACTTGACTCTGAGACCTCCTTCTGGGAATCCCCCAACTGGTAAATGTGTTTGAATGGTGGAGTATCCCGTGGTCCAAACTTCTCTCTGTTCTGGTTCAACACAGCTGAAATGAGTGATTTTGCCAAGCCTTCTGGACAATAAAAACATATTCCTCTATTCAAATATTTCTGTAGTCACTTGCAAAATCCTTAAATTTACTACTGAGAAAGTTAGCTGAGAGATTATTTTGTATTTGTTCAATCAACTATAAAGGAGGAAGAAAGAGACTCCTATGAAAAATTTATTGAAACTTGACTTTGGGAAAGTATAAATTGTTCCCAAATCATTTATCTCTATGAATCATTTTTTTAGTACCAGAAAAAGCTTTTAAGTGATATTACAGTAACAAGCATCAATTCCCCATAATTATATTTAACTATTTAAAATAGTGTCATTTTATTTACATTTAAATAGTGTTTTTATTTACAATATTACATTTGCTAAAAGTGACATCATGATCTGTTTGAAGTGGTTAAATATGAGAAAAGGTTTTATTTGAAGGTAGAGAAAGGAATATTTACAAAGGTCTACATATTGGCAATATTCTGTTGCTATTTATAAGATTTTCACTGGCCAACTTTTTTGGAAGTAGATTGCCAGATCCTTCTTCCTAGTCTGTCTTAGCCTGGAAGCTCCATCTGAAACCTGCCCAGCATGGGTGAATCTGCTGACATTTGAAATACTGGTGGCATGGTTTCCAGCAACATGAAAGCCACCATGGTATGACAAACTGACAGATGAGCGGAGGAGCTAAAGCTAATGAAAGAAATGATGACGTAAAAGAGCCGAACAGAAGATTTCAAAGGGCAGTTCAAGAAGACATAGTAAAGTATTATAATGAAATGTGCAAAGACGTGGAATTAGAAAACCAAAAGGGAAGAACACACTTGGCATTTCCCAAGCTGAAAAAACTGAATTAAAAATTCAATCTTTGAGTTGCTATATCAAAGAATTGCATGGGCAAAATACTGAAGGATGCAGGAAGCATCAAAAGAAGATGGAAGGAATACACAGAGTGACTATACCATAACAGAATTGGTTGACGTTTACACATTTTAGGAGGTAGCATATGATCCAGAACCCATGTAACCGAAGGAAGAAATTCAACCTGCACTGAAGGCACTGGCGAAAAACAATGCTTCAGGATTTGCTGGAATACCAATTGAGATGTTTCAACAAATAGATGCAGCGCTGGAGGTGCTTACTCCCCTATGCCAAGAAATTTGGAAGACAGCTACTAGTTGACTGGAAGAGATTCATATCTGTGTCCATTCCAAAGAAAGGTGATCCAACCAAATGCAGAAATTATCAAACAATATCATTAATATCACATGCAAGTAAAATTTGGCTGAACATACTTCAAAAAATGGTTGCAGCACTACATCCACAGGGAACTGCCAAAAATTCAAGACAGATTCAGAAGAGGACATGGAACGAGGGATATAATTGCTGATGTTAGATGGATCATGGCTAAAAGCAGAGAATACCAGCAAGATGTTTACCTTGTTTTATTGGCTATGAAAAGGCTTTCAACTATGTGGATCATAATAAATTATGGATAACATTGCAAAGAATGGGAATTGTAGAATATTTAATTATGTTCATGAGGAACCTGTACATAGAACAAGAAACAGTCCTTGGAACAGAACAAGGGCATACTTTGTGGTTTAAAATCAGGAGAGATGTGCATCAAGGTTGTATCCTTTCACCACACTTATTCAATCTGTATGCTGAGCAAATAATCTGAGAAGCTGGACTATATGAAGAAGAATGGGGTATCAGGATTAGAGGAAGACTCATTAACGACCTCCTTTATGCAGATGACGCAACCTTGCTTGCTGAAACTGAAGAGGACTTGAAGCACTTACTGATGAAGATCAAAGCCTTCAGTATGGATTGTCAACACAAAGAAAACAAAAATCCTCACAACTGGACCAATAAGC
The DNA here is from genome assembly GCF_000243295.1 of Trichechus manatus latirostris. Classification (NCBI taxonomy): domain Eukaryota; kingdom Metazoa; phylum Chordata; class Mammalia; order Sirenia; family Trichechidae; genus Trichechus; species Trichechus manatus. The sequence continues at coordinate 8,677,833 of NW_004444054.1, read as the reverse complement.
AACATCATGATAAATGGAGAAAAGATTGAAGTTGTCAAGGATTTCATTTTGCTTGGATCCACAATCAATGCCCATGGAAACAGCAGTCAAGACATCAAAGACATATTACATTGGGCAAATCTGCTGCAAAAGACCTTTTTAAAGCGTTAAAAAGCAAAGATGTCTATCTCCTTGAGAACTAAGGTGCACCTGATCCAAGCCATGCTATTTTCAATCACCTCATATGCATGCAAAAACAGGATAATGAATAAGGAAGGCCGAAGAAGAATTAATGCCTTTGAATTATGGTGTTGGCAAAGAATATTGAATATACCATGGACTGCCAGAAGAACAAACAAGTCTGTCTTGGGAGAAGTACAGCCAGAGGGCTCCTGGGAAGTGAGGATGGCAAGACCTCATCTCAAGTATTTTGGATATGTTATCAGGAGGGACCAGTCCCTGGCGAATGACATCATGCTTGGTAAGGTAGAGGATCAGCAAAAAAGAGGAAGACCTTAGACAAGATGGATTGACACAATAGCTGCAACAATGGACTCAAACATAGCAACTATTGTGAGGATGGCAAAGGACTGAGCAGTGTTTCATTCTGTTGTATGTAGGGTGGCTATGAGTTAGAACCAACTCACCAGCACCATATATTGGTACCATCAAATAATAATCTTCTTACATTTCAAAGCTCTACTCTTCAAATTTGTTCCATTGCTACCTAACTACAAGTAAGTGGACATAAGTGAGGCCAGCATGTGCTAAGCATTTTGATAAAAATCAGTTTAGCCTGAATCTACCTCATCAAGAATGGCAAACGTTGCATAGAAAATTAATTTTCAGGATCACTGTATGTGAGGTTGCTGAAACTATGTGGGCTTCTTTTGGATAAAATTGCCAGAGCTTCTGGAAATATGAGTGTCAGTGATGACATTTGTTAGATAACATGAATAATGGCTGGGAGCCTTGGAAGCTGAAAAAGTGGATGGGTGATGCTCTGTGAGCAAATGGCACCAAGGGCTTTTCAGGCAATCAAAGGACATAAAGCATTGGGACAGATTAGATAAATCCATACGCATTTTCATCCATCATCCCTTTGAGGAATGGAACAAATGTAAACAAGTGGAAAAATTTGTAATCACAGAAGCAAATAGCTATGCTGTAATAATCTCAAATACTATGTCTATGTGCCTATCAATCAGCATGTTGCTTGTATCAAAAACGCTAAATAGCATACAATATATATAAGACTTGCAGTCAAAGGGTAAATAATTCTTTTGAGAAATCTCAAGGCCAGAATTCTAATTTACAAACTATAGTTTGTATACCAAAACCAAACCAAACCCACTG
>NW_004444054.1:8670802-8675244 GCF_000243295.1 Trichechus manatus latirostris | reverse complement strand
GTGAGAAAGAATGGAGTCAAGTTGATTTTAAGTTTTCTGGAGTGTTGAAGGATATTGGTGGGGCAGAGGAAGTCCTGATCCATATTACAACATGGATGAACCTTGCAAACTTTATGCTCAGTGACATAAGTCAATTACGAAAGGACAAATATTGTATGACCTCATTTATATGAAATAACAAGAATAGGCAAATGCATAAAGACCAGTTTATTAGTGGTTACCAGGGATAGGAAGGAGGGGTGAAGGGGGAACCATTGTTTAAGAAGCAGTGAGTTTTTGTTTATGGTGATGAAAAATTTGGCAATGATTATGGGTCATGTTTGCACATGATTAATGCAATTGATATCTATAAATTGTACACCTAAAAATGCTGAATTGGCAAATATTGTATTATATATATTTTTACAACAGTAAAAAATGAAATGACAATAATAAAAAATAAACAGAAAGACAAAGGAAAGCAAAGGTTGACTCAGAGATGCTTAAAACTGAAGTTATCTTGGAAGTGAACTCTAGCTTCTTCCCCCAGTAAAAGAACCTCATCTGAAATATTTAAGACTAATAGTCCATCCAGAGACAAAGATCTTAGGCACCCAAAAGATGGCACATCCATGGTTGTATTACTCTAATTATAATGCAATTCTTATGGTGTTGTTTTTAGGTGCCATGGAATTAGGGCAACCCGACTCACGGTGACCCCATGCACAAGAGCACAAAATGCTGCCCAGTCCTGCACCATCCCCATGAACTCTTACAGATCAGATTGCTGTGATCCATAAGGTTTTCAATGGCTGATTTTCAGAAGTAGACTGCTATGCCTTTCTTCCTAGTTTGTCTTAGTCGGGAAGCTCCTCTAAAACCTGTTCAGTATTACAGCAACACGCAAGCCCCCACTGACAGCAGGGTGGTGGCTGTACACGAGGTGCATTGGCCAGGAATTGAACCTGGTTCTCCTGCATATCCACTGCCGTTGAGTTGATGCCGACTCATAGCATGGGAAGTGGTGGTTCTACTACTGAACCACCAGTGCCTCACACATTTTTTTTTTTTAGATGAACAAAATTTTGTCTTTCTATAATGTCCATTTCTGCGTTTAGTTTGTTTTTAATTGCTACATGAGTAAGTATAATTTATTGTATCAGACAAATATTTCAGAAGTCATCATGTTCATCCTACCTCTTCTTTAGGAGATTTCTATCTCCTGTTTCCCCCAGATGTTCCTCATTTATTCTTGTTTCTAAACCCTCTACCATATTCCTGAATTTACTTTCTGCTCACCATCAGGGTTTTCAGCAGCCCCCTAAAGTAAAGTACTAAAACCCAGCACATGGTTCAATACTGGAGAACACAGGGGTGGTTTCCCTTTGATCTGTGTGCTCTACTCCTATTAATATATATTAAAGCCGTATTAATATTTTGGTAGTCCTGACACACTGTCGGTGCATAGTCTAACTAGGTCAAAAAAAATCTCTTCAATATTTTAATTTTTTTATTTGAAATGTCTACAGTTATTCAATCAGGTCATTTGCCATCATATTGTATTGAACTTTGCAGTTGACTCTTAATTATATGCAGAATTTTACATTTGACATTACTGACTTTGAATTTTTAATATTTTGGTTCAGTATTATAGTCCATTTTAACATGCATACACCTTTATACTGTAATCAAAGTAACAACTATCACTCGCTAAATTTTAGTTACTTTTGCGATGCCCCTGTGTTGGGATGGCAACCATGTTAAAGTAAAAGATTGAGCGGAATATAGGAAATATAAAACTTACAGTTCAGGAAAAAATTGAGAAGTGAAATTCAGAGGAATAAAATTAAATGAAATTATGCAATGTAAGTATAATAATTTAATATGAAGTTTACGATACATCAATATTTGACATGCTATTCTCAACCTGGGTTCCCTGGGTAGTGCAAATGGTTAACAGTTGGCTGCTAACTGAAAGGTTGGTGGTTCGAGTCCACCAACCTATGTAGAGGAGCCTCAGAAGAAAGAGCTAGAGATCTGCTTCTGAAAAATCTGTCACTGAAAACACTGTGGAGCATCGTTCTGCTCTGACACACATGGGGTGACCACAAGTTGGAGACAACCTGAAAACAACTCGCTTTTTATTCTCAATCTAATTGTTATTTTTTGTTAATTGAATGGTTTATCAATAGATGCAATTACCGAATAGATCAGTTGTCTTTGTTAGGTGTAGTTGAGTCAATTCTGACTCACAGCAACCCTATGTACAACAGGATGATACACTGCCGGGTCCTGCGCCATCCTCACAATCGTTGTTCTGCTTGAGCCCATTGTTGCAGCCACTAATAAATGTGTAATACTTACATAAAAGATAGCTTTATTTTAATAAGTATTATCCCTTAAGTAAAGAAGGGATATATATTATGTTTGTCATGTTACATTGATTGAAACATGCTGTTTGCTCTGGTCTTAGAATGTGGTAGCTTCCATCCATTCTATGTTTTAGTCACTGGGACTTGTTGATGTTCCTATTGTACTGAATGAGCAGTCATTAGATATTTTTCTAGTTATTTGCACCCTGAGGCTATGTAGAGGAAATGATGTGGTTTTATTTATTAAATTTTAAAAAGTGGGTAAGATAAACGTCTAGTTAGTGGATAAAAATTTTTTTCAAATTAGTTAAGACAAAAGAAATAGCTGGCTTGAAAAATGTTTAAATTACTACATTAAGTGGATAATAAAATATCTGTATAAAAAATAGTACACTGCTGTCTTTGGCAAATAAAAACAAATGAAATAAACATGTATGCATGCGCCATTTCTACACAAGAAAACATACGATTCAGTGCTTCTTAGCCGGCACAACAGTATTGCTGAAGACAAAACTGTTAGCATCGGGTATTTTCTAAATAATTTACTACTGTACCTCTGCTATTAAACTCATAAAAAGGCATTAAAATTACAGGGCACTATTAACATTCATCATACTCTTATAAATACAAACATAAACTAAAATATGAGTAAGTTCAGTGGAAAAAAAAGCAATAATCCCATGTGATAAAACGGAATATAATGAATGAGTCCATCCAAAATCCTAGTCTGATAAAAAGAAGTTAATAGTTATCTTTAGTGGCAGTGTTCCAGTCACAGTGCCTTTTACTTCTGTTTTGACTGTGGCCATGTTACCGTGTAAGGTGCCAATAAGGTCATAAGTTGTCAAGCACTCCTGTTTTCTAGCACAGCTGATGGTGTACTAAGTGGTTCAAGGCAGCTCACTTACCAAGAAACTGATGATATTTACGGAGGCAAGTATCTTTTATTCCTTGCCTTCTCCATTAGCTTTTCATTAGGTCAACGAGAATAATGATGAAAATATTCCGGGTTCTTTTTTGATTGTCTACTGGAACATGGTCTAATATTCTTTTCAGTACTAAAAGACCCAGAGCTTCTCGAACATCATGTTTACTAGAAAATTCATTATATGTGAAAACTTTGAGGGATGAAAATTGTTTTTTTGTTTTCAAATGAAGCCAATAACGTATTTTACGATCAGTGGAGGTATCTGTAGAGACAATTATATTTCTTCTATAAAATTTTAGCAGAAATATTTCAAAATCATAAAACACAATCAACCACATTAAAGAGAAAATCATATCTGTGTGACGAAACCTCCGACTTAAAAACTGTTGAAACCATATAAACACCAATGTGGTTACCTTTCATCCATCTTTTTCAAGCTGTATATACTAAATCAGTTTTCATCCCTGTTTTCTTAATTGCTGAAACTTCTTTACGCATCACCTCTTCCCAACATTTCCTTCTCTTATCCTCAGGAAGATATAAGTAGAGTGAGCAGAGCACGTTAGAAGTGTTGCATGTTCTAAGTAAATGAAGTTTTTATTCTCCTCTATTCTCTAGCGAAGAAAAGAATGAAGGCACCAAAAGGCATTACATTATGTAATGTTAACCAGTCACATATTTTGGGTACATGATACTTACTTTATATCAAGAAGCCATTAGGCATGCATCATGTATTAGCATAGGCAGGAGGCCAAAACATGGACCCCATCAAGTTATAGTACATACACAGGTTTGCTTTCCTAAATTAGGACTCAGCAGCTTGAAGACTCCCAAAGCAGGAACCCTAAGAATATTTTGCCTGAGGGACATTTCTGTCCATAGACACTATGGAAAACATCACAACTTAGGGGTCTGTGAATGAGAGGTTCATTACTGAATAGTAACCATGAGTATAAACATAGTGCCAGGCTTTAGAGTTAAAAGAGGGTGGTTTTTCTTGGTCCACTTTGCTATCTGTATTCTAAATGTGATTTCACTAATAATGACCCTGAGGGGGGTGTGGGTGGTGGTAGGAAAATAAAATGTGACTCCTTAACCACCCTCCTCAAAGAGGAAAACCATTAGATGATCTGTGATACATCATGCAGTAAATTAAAGATTGC
>NW_004444054.1:8668436-8669967 GCF_000243295.1 Trichechus manatus latirostris | reverse complement strand
GGGAAATGTAACGACAATTAGGCTTGGAGGAGTGGCAAAATGAAGTGAATAAAGGAATAGACATAGAATATGTCAGGCATAGAACTTTATGAAGGACTAAATGCAGGGTATGGGGAACAAGAAGGACTTGAAGATGACTCTGAGGATTATAATATTACCCTGTATCGAAATAGAGAAATGGAAATCAGGAAGTCCGTCAGAAAGAAATGATGAGACTAATTATATGGCAACTCTCAGTTACAGTCTAATGAATGCAGAAAGAATTTTCTTAAGTAGCATACGTATTGCCATCAAGTCAATTCTGACTTACAGCGACCTTATAAGACAGAGTAGAACTGCCCCATCGGGTTTCCAAGGAGCGGCTGGTGGATTCGAACTGCCGACATTTTTGGTTAACAGCTGAGCTCTTAACCACTGCGCCACCAGAGCTCCTCTTAGGTAGCGTAGAGGTTAATAATTTAGGCTCTGGAAACAGGCTGCTTGTGTTCAAACCACGGCAACATAACCCTGGGAAAATCATTGAATTCATCAGTGTCTCAGTTGACGCTTCTTTAAAATTGGGGAAAATAGTAGTAACTACGTCGTTTGTTTTCTTTTTGAGTTTTAATTGGATTAATGCATACTGAGTGCTTTGAATACCTAGCTCATAATAAACCTTTAATACATGCCGGCCATTTTTGTTGTCATTATTTAATTAGCTGGCATTTAGCCATCTTTTCACTGAACATATTCTATCTTGGATCCAAGGTAATTGTCTTTTACTGGACCTGCACTATGTATCTCTGTGAATATGGGAAACGTTTGCTCATGTTGCTCTGTAATATAGCCCTGAATATAAATCATTTTACTCTCTATCCCTCCTAACTGTTGTATTTCTACTTTTTAATCTGTTCTGTGACTTTCCTCCTCTTACACAAAATTAATCTAATAGAATGCATTTTCCCAAAGCTACCCGTACAGCCACTAAATGTTCATTGCTCAAAAAAGTGGTCTCAAAGCTATTGTAATATATTCCATTATTTAACCTGAATAAATAATGTCTTTTCTACAACAACAATTACTGTAGAAGTGATGTTTAGTAAAATAGAAAGATTTTTAGTTTAAAATAGAAAGATTTTTTCCAGAAAATAAGGATTAAAAGTTGCATAAATCACTTACATATATATGTTGATTGCATTAGTGAGTGGAAAAGAATTATCCATGTGCTAAACTCTTAAAAAACTATGTGTTTGTATCATGTGCAATTTTTCTATGATCACATCTCCAAATCACATAACTAATCCATCTCTTCTATTGTATTTTTTCAATAAAATCTGGTCCCTTCATCACTCTTGATCCCCACACAGAAGTCTTATTGATGTCGCTACGAGACGCGCACATGAATTAAGCCAACTAAATGACACATAATAACTAGGGGACTGAATTGCTCCATGGATTAGTAATAAGCCCCTGACCTACAGGTCAACAATTTGAATCTAGCCTCAGTTAATAGTAGCTAAAAATTGCTACAATCTGATGTCTAGTTGATAGT
>NW_004444054.1:8661943-8667240 GCF_000243295.1 Trichechus manatus latirostris | reverse complement strand
TGTAAGCCAACTATGTTTACATGACCTCTATCTTTTCTGATAGCATACACTTAGCAAAATCCAAAATGATAAACTTCCCATATAACCATATAAAAAAAAAAAATCTTTTCTATTATCAAACCAGAAACTCCATCATCTCTCTGAAAGTATTCCAGTAATCTGAAGTGACCACCAGCATCCTGAGCATCTGGTATTATGGTGATGAATGAAAATGAGACCCTTTAAAAATATGACATGTTTGAAAATATAAGCTCAGTAATATTTCTTACTTTACCCCATTTTGATTACTTCTCAAATCACATTAGAAATGGCCCACTTTACTTTTTGTACCGTGTCTTAAATCATCTTTACTCTGCTGACATAAAAACTCTTTGCTTTCTATGCCTCTTAATAAGATGATTTATTTATAGAAAGACCAGCAAGATAAGCCCACAGATGCTATCCTGCCTCCCTGTGCTTTATAAGTGGTTTGCAAAAGGCCAAATGCCATTGACCTTTTAGAACACTGGAATAGTTGATCTCACAAAGAGGCCAGTTTCTACTCCTGATTGAATTTGAGATTGCCTTTTTTAACTAAAACAATATGAATAGATGGTTGTTACTATCTTTAGTAACCTGACTTATTTTAACATCTAAAACTTTTAAAAATTTAATCCTAATATTAGCATTGCTCCTCCTGGGCTAAGGAATATTTTCCACTGGAGACAAATCATTTGAAAATGCAAATAAATTCTTTATTTCTATTTTTAAAGTACACAAGTTTAATAGCAGAAATGACCAACTCAAATGTTTATCAATTACAAAACTCTTAGTGCACCTACTATGACGTATATGTGTGTGTGTGTGTGTGCGCACATGCATACACACACATACACACACACACACACACACACACACAGGTGTTCAGGGCAAGTAAGGTCTTCTCACCCTGAGGTCTGGGTCACTAATGGTCTGGCTCATTTTAATGGGACACTAAATGATAAAATTGGCAAGATTTTCAATGGTGTTACCATAATGAAGTCATTAACAACAGCAGGAAGTGGTTCTTTACAATGTTCTTGAAAGCAAGGTGAAGGTATACTTACTCAGCTTATTTTGCTGAAAGAAACTCAGCAGGGCATGATAGTAATTAAGTCCCAGTATACAATATTTGATGAAAGGTTAAAATCTAGACCGCTGTTTCTTAAGCATGTGTGTGTGTGTGTTTAACATTTTATTGTGCTTTAGGTAAAAGTTTTACATAGCAAATTAATTTTCCAATCAATGATTCTTACACAATGGTTTCATGACCTTGGCTGCAATCCCTGCAATGTGTCAGGACTCTCCCTGTTTCCTCCCTGGATTCCCCATGTCCATTAGTCAGTTTCCCTGTTCCTCCCTGTCTTCTTATCTTTGGTTTTGGGCAAATATTGCCCTTTTGGTCTCGTTTAGTTGATGGTTCTAAGCAGCATCTTCTTCACGGATTCTGTTGCTGATTTTAGAGCCCTATTTCTTGTTTGGCTGAAAGGTGGCCTTCAGGAGTGTCTATAGATTCAAGTTAGAAGGTTGTCTTAGGGCAATAGTCTCGGGGGTTCCTCCAGTCTTTTTCAGACCAGTAAGTCTGATCTTATGTATTTATTTATTTTAAAATTTTGTTCTACATTTTTTTTACTCATTCTACCCAGGACCTTCTATTGGGATCCCAGTCAGAGTGGTTAGTAGTGGTAGCTGGGTACCATCTAGTTCTCAAAAAGGAAGACGCTGAGAGGTATGCAAGAATAAAAGACAACTTTGATAAAAGGTATAACACATATAATCCTGCAACAATAGTAATAACAATCAATTATTTGGGAGTAGATACATTTGCTAATATGTATGCTACGTAAGGGGGGGTACGAGAGCATAGTGGTTTATATATAGTTATGGGTGTGGATATTTCCACATATGTTTTTACAAATCCTGCATATATACTCATATATATAATAGAGTATATATGGGGGCATAGTCATAGAAACTACTTAGACTTCAGGACTGAGATACTGGACATGAAGGCTAAGAATCACAGTCTCAGGGGACATCTAGGTCACTGGCAAAACACAGTTCATAAAGATAATGTTCTACATCCTAGCCTGATGTCTTATTTTCTAGGGCTGCTATAACATAAATAACACAAGTGGATGGCTTTAACAAGTAAAAGTTTATTTTCTCACAGTCTAGTAGGCTAGAAGTCCAAATTCAAGGCATCAGCTCCAGGGGAAGGCTTTCTCTCTCTGTGGGCTCTGGAGGAAAGTCCTTCTCATCAATATTCCCCTGGTCAAGGAGCTTCTCCACCCAAGAACCCCAGGTCCAAAGGATGCACTCTACTTCTGGCACTGCTTTCTTGGTGGTAAGAGATCTCCCTGTCTCTCTGCTCGCTTCTCTCTTTTATATCTCAAAAGAGATTGGCTCAAGACACAATCTAATCCTGTAGATTGAGTCCTGCCTCATTAATATAACTGCTACCTATCCCACCTCATTAACATCATAGAGGTAGAATTTACAACACATAGGAAAATCACATCAGATGACAAAATAGTGGACTATCACACAATACTGGGAATCATGCCTAGCCAAACTGATACACATATTTTTGGGGGACACAATTCAATCCATGACAGTTGGTGAATAGCATCTGGGGACTTGAAAGCTTATGAGTGGCCATCTAAGAGGAAACTATTGTTCTCTTCTCACCAGAAACAAAGGAGAAGGAAGAAAATCAAAGCCCCAGTAAAGAAATTAACCCAAAGGACTAATTGCCCACGTGAACCACAGCTTTAGTGTGTTTAAGAATGAGTTGGAGTGAGGTTAAAAGGCAAATTTCTGGGTCCCAGTTGCAAAAATTCTGACTGAGTGGAGAAAGTAAATAGACCTGTCGTGTTTAACAAGCAGCACTCAAGTTCTGGTGCAGGTGTTTTGAGGACCATCTTTGAAGAGCAGATTAATGGAAACATGTTTGCAAAGCTGCCACCCAGTCTTCCAGAAAATCATTTCTAATGATTGCTATTTTGATGGAACTTGGATAGCAAAGAATTTTCAACTGCAATCTGGAATATAGAGGCTTTATAAATTAATGAAAGGTAGATACATTAAAATCTTCATGAAGTTCTTTTAATAGGAAAGTAGCAATAAAAACCAAGGAATGTGATGGCCCCACTTTTCTTTATGGTGCTGACCCATATCTGGAATGTTAGGGTCACATTTTTTTGGTGCTGTATTTATGAAGGATGAGTTCCCGCGTGGTGCAAATGGTTAAGTGTTTGACTAGTTAGCTACAAGGTTGGCAGTTCAAATCCACCCAGAGGTGCCTCAGAAGACAGGACTGTCAATCTGCCTCTGAAAGGTCATAGCTTTGAAAACCCTATGGAGCAGTTCTACTTTACACATATGGGGTCGTCATGAGTTGGAATCGACTCAATGGCAACTTACAACAACAAAATTATGAGAGATGTTGATAATTCAGTAAACATATACAACAAAATATTGTCGGTCCACCATCGTATGACTGTGGCTCTGGAATTTAGAGTATGTCCATAAGGGGCAAACAATAGTGGAGGTAGTATGGAATGTGCTACTTGAGTCACATAGAAAGACAACACAGCTTTGTAGTCAGAACTGTGGGCTCTGGAGCCATACTCACTGAATTCAAACCACTGTTCTGCCACTTACTAGTTACATGGACAACTTATATAACCTCTCTGAGTCTCAGTCTCTCCATCACTAAAATAGAGATTATAATAGTATTCATCTCATAGGGTTGCTATGGGTAAAAATTAGGACTTGGAATAATACCTAAAATGCAGTAAGCACTCAATAAACTTTCTCTGTTAGCTATTAAAATCTTGATACAAACATCAGTAGCCCATCATATTAATATCTACATTCTGACAACTCAAAACCATATTTTCAATTCATCTCTAGAAAAGATAATGAAAAGTTTAGTTGGAGCCTGGTTTCTCAATTTAGAATAAGAATTAAAGAATATTATGGACCAAATATATATTATTTCAATTTCAGATACTTTAAAAATTCATTAATTTTTTGTCTTATTTAGCATTTGCCTCTTGTCCAACACTCTGTGTTATCATAGGAGCCCTAGCTTTAGCTTACAGTTTTGAAGATTAAATCAACAAGCAATTATAAAATTATTTAGCAATGAGGTTTTTACTGTAAGTGTGAGCATGGAAGAGTAAAGGATCACATGAGTTCACAGGAGGGCACTCCAGTCATGGGACAGGGACTGTGTTTGGGGGACGTCAGAGAAAGTTCCCTGAAATAATTCTAATATGAAAACTAGAGGGTGATCAGGAGTGACCCTGTTGACGTGGGTAGTCAAGGCCTCCTAAGCAAAGGCAAAGAGTGAGTAAGATCATGGCCCATTTCAGTGTGATAAGGGTATGGTATGCAAGACGGTATGCTAAAGCTTAGAGAGAAGCTCAGATTGTGAAGTCCTGAAAATGTGGCAATGAAGTTCTTATTTTGCGGAATGAGGTTATGGAATTCCAGCCTGAAAGAGTACTGCAAGCTACAAATGTAAAGAGATTATCGTAAGACCAAAAGGAATTAGAATGTCAAGGTGAGTAAAGGACATGAGCATTGGAGTCAGGTATTGCTGAATCTGAGTCTAGACTCTGCCACTTGCAAGTTGTATGATTTAATTAACTCGATAAAAATGTGTTGAGTCTCTACTACATGCCAGGCCCTGTACTGGCTCTGATCATAAAACATTAAGGAGAAGGAGAAAAGGAAGAAGAGAATTTAAGAGAAAAAGAAGAAAAGGTCTGCTCTTACTGAGTTTACAATTTAATAATAATACTATCATTAATTAATCAAAATGTTACTGTAATTAGTGTATTATTACAATTAACACACCTACCGGAGCCCTGGTGGTACAGTGGTTAAGAGCTACCACTGCTAACCAAAAGGCTGCCATTTTGAATTCAAGTTTGACCCTACAGGACAGACTGGAAACCCTATGGGGCAGTTCTACTCTGTTCTATAAGGTTGTTATGAGTCAGAATCAACCCCCCCGGCAACGGAGTAGTGGGGTACACCTACTAGGAAGTAAAGAAATGAATAGCAAAGGGAATAGGTAAGTCTTCCAAGAAGAATGGACAATTGAGCAGATAATCTGAGGGATGACTAAAAGATAATTTGAGCTAGGGTAGGTGTGGCCCAATGTGTTGTATGATGAACAATTCAAAACAAATGAAAATACTTTCAGCAAGATTTTCTTAAATATTTCTTTATAAAAATGACATCTATTTATTGCTTGACCTCTC
>NW_004444054.1:8659554-8661843 GCF_000243295.1 Trichechus manatus latirostris | reverse complement strand
GGCATAGTGGTTAAATGTTCGGCTGCTAACCAAAAGATTTGCAGTTTGAATCCACCAGCAGCTCTTTAGAAACCCTATGGGGCGGTTCTACTCTGTCCTATAGGGCCGCTATGAGTCGGAATGGACTGGATGGCAATGGTTTTTTTTTTTTTTTCTTTTTTTGAACAAGCAAATAGGTTAACCTGTTACCGTTTCATTGATGTTGGCAAATAACACTTGGCTTTTGGGTCATAGACAAATAACTTTATTATTCACAGCACAGCAACTAGCATGAGCATGGTGTTGGTTGAGGCAATTTCCTTGCCCCCGGGAGAGTGATGCCGGTGGGCTTAAATGGAAGCCTGCATTGCATTACAGGAAAGGAGCACTGGACTTCAGAGACTTCCATTCAATAAGCGAAGTAAATCTCATTTTGTTGGATAAGAAAAAAAAATTTAGCTCATCTTTCAAAATCGCTCACTGCAAACACAGCTCTGAGAAATGCGCTGGGTAAAGAATAGTCAAAGCCTTGCATTCTGAGCATACCCAGTAAAAACATGCAGGAAAGCTCAAAGTTCATGGCAGATTGCCTGTCTCAACATGAAGGAAAATAAATTAGTGAGAAGGAGTCATGCATACATTTAATTATCTATCTTTTTGAATTAAAAAAAATAGAAAAATTGGCAATGTATTAGTCATTAAATTGTTAGTATCGAAAAACATATGATTAGTAGCAACAGGAAAAATAAAAAATAAAAATAACCAAACCCGTTGCCTGTCGAGTCCATTCCAACTCCAAGAGACCCTATAGGACATAGTAGAACTGTCCCATAGGGTTTCCAAGGAGCAGCTAGTGGATTCGAACTGCCAACTTTTTGGTTAGCAGCCAAGCTCTTAACCGCTGTGCCACCAGTAGCAACAGGAAGACATTTCTAATTATTTATTGCAGAATTAAAGCTGCACTCTATTTTGAAGCTAGGTAAACTTTAGCCTAAGGGCAGCGGATTACTCATCTTACCTGCTAAAATACGGGAAATATTAAACAAGAAACTATATAAACGTATCTACCACACATACACACGCAAACGCATCCTTTTTTTACTCCAGTTATCTAATATATATGATATATATATGAATACGCATATGCAAAAACTTTCATAACTGATGCCTATCTTCATGGAGTTCCCCCCCCCCCCAAAGAAAAATTACACTGAGACAAGGTTTTCACTGCAAGCAGTTTATTTGAGAGATGATCCCAGGAAGCATGGTAAAGGAATAGGGAAGTGAGTACTATTGCTGAATTGTATTGTAATTGCACATTGATTTTATAAGAAACTGTCAAATTGCTTTCCAGATTGGCCATACCGTTTTACATTGTATGACCCATCAAGCTTCTCCACATCCTTGTCTGCATTTGATATTGTCACTCTTTCTAATTTTAGCCATCTGATAAGCATGTAGTGATATCTCACTGTGGTTTTAATTTGCATTTCTGTAGTGACTAATGATGCTGAGCATCTTTAATTTTTTGACTATTATAGTTCCTTTATTTTCCATATACATTTTTGAATCAGCTTATTGATATCTTCAAAAAAGTCTGCTGACATTTTAATTGATGTTGCATTACATTTATAGATCAAATTGAGCAGAATTTATAACTTTACAATATTGAGTCTTCCAGTCTATGTACATAGTGTAATTTTCCATTAATTTAATCTTCTATTATTAATTTGATCAGTGCTTCATGGTTCTAAGCACAGAAATCCTGTACGTATTTTGTTAGATTTCTACATTTATACCTATGGCTGTCTTCCTCCTTCCCTCCCTCCCTCTCTATCCCTCTTCTTATCTCACTCTCTAGCTCTCTTTTTCTTTTTTTCTGGAGTTATTGTAAATAATATTATATATATTTTTAAATTTAGGATTACAATTGTTCATTACTAGGATATAGAAATACAATTTTTTTTTATATTGGTCTTATATCCTATGACCTTAGTAAAATCACTTTTTCCTATGAGTGTTTCTGTAGATTCTTTGTCAAAATGACACGATCATGTTGTCTGCAAATAAAGAAAATTTTATGTCTTTCTTTCTTATCTGTTTATTATTATTATTACTTATTTCTTATCACCCTGGCTAGAGCATTAGCTACTATTTTGAACAGGAAGTGTGAGAGGGGACATCCTTGATATTCTTGATCATAGAGGGAAATCATTATTTTTCATTATTATTATCCATAAAAATGTCCTTTGTCAGATTAAGGAAATTCTCTTCTACTCCTAAGTGTCTTTTTTTGGTTTTTTTTTTTTT
>NW_004444054.1:8625004-8659454 GCF_000243295.1 Trichechus manatus latirostris | reverse complement strand
TGATTTTAATGCTTTATTCTGTTAATATGGTCAATTACTTTATTGATTTTTGAATGTAAAAAAGAAACTTGCATACTTGCAAACCTGTTATAAGACCCATGTGGTCATGTTGTATTATTCTTTTTATATATTGAAGGATTTAGTTTGCTAATATTTTGTTCAGGAATTTTTAAATCTGTGTTCAGAAGGACATATGCCTTTGTCCAATGCCTGTGACTAGTTTTGGAAACAGGAAAATAATGGCCCTGTAAAATAAGTTGAAAAGTATTTCCTCTCCTTCTCTTTTCTGGAAGAGGTAGTATAATATTTGTATTATTTCTTCCCTAACCATTTGATGAGGAACCCAGGTAGCACAACAGTTAAGCACTCAGCTGCTAACCAAAAGGTTGGTTGTTTGAACCCACCCAGCAGCTCCATGGGAAAAAGATCTGGTGATCTGCTCCCATAAAAATTACAGCCTGGAAAACTCTAAGGGACAATGCTACTCTGTCACATGGGGTTGCTATGAGTCAAAAATTGACTCAGCAGCACCCAGTAACAACAACAACAAAACATTTGATGGAATTCATTAGTAAAACCGTTTGAGCCTAGTGTTTTCTTTTTCGGAAAGATCTTACCTATATCAATTTCTATAATTTGAGACTCTTCAGATTATCTTTTTTTTTTTTTAAGTAGGCTTTGATTGGTTGAGTCTTTCAAGGGATTTTTCCTTTTTATCTAAGATGTCAGATTTATTTTTATGTATATTTGTTTATAGATTTCTTATTTTGCTAGGGCTGCTGTAACAAAATACTACAAGTGGTTGGCTTTAAAGAAAAGAAATTTATTGTCTCACAGTTTTGGAGGCTAGAAGTCCAAATCAAGGCATCAACTCTAAAGAAGGGTCCCTCCTTGTTGGTACATTTGGGTGTTCCTTGGCATTCCTTGGCTTGTAGTTGTTTCTTTGCTTGGCCTCTTCTCCCTGTGTGTGTCTATCTCTATTCTGCTCTTTTTTATAAGACACATTCAGAAGGGTTTAAGACTCACCCTGCTCCAATATGGCCCCATTAACATAACAAAACGCCCTATTTCCAAACAGGGTTGTATTTACAGGTACAGTGGTTAGGACTTCAACATAACTTTTTTGGAAACAAAATTAAATCTGTAACAGTAGGGTTCCTTTCAGGGATGAATTAACCAATAATCAAGGTATGCACAGGCTTAATTGTGTTTACTTACTAACCTATACACACATAGGATGTTGACATTTTCTAAGAGAATTGATCCTTTATCTTATGTAATAGTGCTCTTTATCTCTGATAATATTTTTTGTTTTGAAGTCTACTTTGTCTTATATTTAAATTTCTATTCCAGCTTTTTTTTTTTTTTTTCTTTTTTAAAGGGGGATAGTTAGTATATATTTCTCAGTCCTTTTACTTTTGGCCTGTATATGTCTTTACATTTATAGTGGGTTTCTCATATACAATATATCGAGTCTTCCTTTTTTCACTCTGATATGGGAAGCTCCGTTTACATATAATGATTATTGATATGGTTGGAATGAAAACTTACCATCTTTATACCAGTCTTCTACTTGTTTTATTTTTTTGCTTGTTTGTTTTGTTTTTATTTATCCTTATCAGCATTCTCTTTTTGTAATTGAGTTTTAATATTTCATTTTATCTCCTATATGAATTCATGACATATCTTTCTATTTTTTAGTTGTTTCAATTAAAAATTAATTAAAAATGTATTTTTAATTAATCAAAGCCTCCCTTCAAATTGTATGATACCACCTAACATGTAGTGTAAATCCCGTACAAGTGTGTACCTCCAATTCCTCACTGCCATCCTTTATGCTACTGTCGTACATTATAACTTTTACATATGTTATAAACACAGAATCCAATGCTTCTGTTTTTTATTGTAAACAATTAAAAATAAGTAAAAATAAATTTTACCTTCATGTATTCCATTTTCTCTGCTCTCCATTCCTTCTTATCAATCTAAGCTTCAGTCCGATAATTTTTCTGCATGAATATTACTCGTAAAGCCAGTGTGTTGGCAGTGAATTTCCTTAAGTTTTTCTTTTCTTTATTTTTGTAGAGAAATATTTTATTTTTCCTTCAATTTTGAAATATATTTTTTCTTAGTACAAAATTCTTCATTGGCTTTTTCCTCCCTTTTAGCACTTTACAGATGTTACTCCTTTGTCTTCTGGCTTCCATAGTTTTCTGTCAGAAAACTGCTGTTTTCCCTTTCTGTACCTCTATGTAATGTTTTATTTTCACTGGCTGCCATCAAGATGTTCTCTTTACCTTTTGTTTCAGCAGTTTCAATATGATATACCTCCATGTTTTTTTTGTGTGTGTGTGTGTGTGTGTGTGTGTGTGTGTTTATATTGCTTGATGTTCTCTCAGATTCTTGGATAGTTGGTTTTGTTTCTGTCACTCTTTAGGAAAATTATTGGCCGTTATTTTCTAAACTATCACTTCTGTTCCCTTCTCTCTCTCTTTTTTTTTTTATCATCCTTTGATCCTAATTATGTGTACTTTAGAAGATTTGATATTGTCCCAGAGTTCTTCATCACTTTTATGCTTGTAAATGGGCATCACTTTCCTTCTGGTAGGATTTTTCGTGCAAGGTTTTCAATTAATATAATTAGGAGTTGGGCAATGATTGTGACTTATTGTTGCTTTGGTTACCCACAGTGCAACACAGCATTCAAATCCTGGCAGAGATTTCTTGTGACTAGTGTCTGGGATGGTTTACCAGACAATGTCTTTATTATTCTGAGTTTTAAGTCTTTTTTGGAGTGCATGTGCTGTGTCACAAAGTGAATTTCTTTCTTGCTTTTTTTTTTTTAAATTTCTTCTACATTATTTTTAGGTGAAAATACACACAATAACAATTTCTACACCTATTGTTCAGTGACATTGGTTACATTCTTCATGTTGTGTCAACTTTCTTATTATTTTTGCTCTAGTTGTTTCACCCCCATTAATTTAGAGTCCTTGTCCGCTAAACTTCTCATTTACATTTCAGAATTATTGGTCTCACTTTGGTCTCATATAGATACATGTTTTTTTAAGTGTGATACTGAAGGATGATATTTAATTTTTGAGCTAAACTGTTTGTGTAGAGATGACTTCAGGAGATAGTTTCATTTCAAGGTTTGACGAGTATTCCAGGGTAATAGTCTCGGGGGTTCCTCCATCCCTAATGGATCTAGCATGTCTGGATAATCTGGGAGTTTGAAGTTCTGTTCCACATTTTTTCCCTTTCTATCAGGATCCATTTATTGTGTTCCCAATTGAAAAGCTCAGAAATGGTAGCCAGGCACCATCCAGTTCTTCTGGTCTCATGTTTGAGGAAGCAGTGGTTCATGGAGGCTATTTGTCCTGTAGTTTATTTGCTTCACAGAGTGGATTTCTTCCAAGTTCTTGTTCTTCTCCTGTCCCTCTCATATTCTCTTAGATTATGGATAAGCATAGGGAGGTTCAATCCCTGCTGTTCTGATTAAGGCTCATCTTTAGGCATGCACTGTGTCCCTGACTCTTGAATGTATGGCCTTATCAATTCTCCTGCTGTTTAGACTGCCTTTTGGGGCTTAGTACTGCATTTTGCCTCTATCTTAAAAAATCATAGTTTCCCCCTTCCACTGCAATGTGTAGTCAAAATGCCCTAGGGTCAGTAGCATTGCCTTTCTTTGTACAGATGAAGGGTTTTTCCCATAGTAAAGATACAGAAAGTGGAAAATGGGAAGTATCTAGGACAGTGGGGTTTCTTACCTTTACACAACTCTACATTCTCCCTCCCCCAGGCCTGCACCATAATAAACACTACTTAGAGCTCTTTTCTGTGAGAGCCTGATGGGGTTTGTGGAATAACACTGTACAGGAATGTGTTGACACCCCAAATTTCTCTGTCCTCCAGGGATTATTCCCTGTTCCTCCAACTCACATTTGTCCTTCACAAATGTGTCAGCCATTATAGTTTAATTCTTCTCATTGGTGTCCAGTTGCATCTACAATAGGTGATTACATGTTCTAATCTCCTCTCTCCCAACAGGCACTGTCTCTCCTTAGATTTTATTTTTTCTAATTGTTTGCACTGCAGACTTAGCTCTCTGATGAGTTGGACAAAATCATGAATTTGAAGTTACCCAATTCTTTTTTATTGCAAAAATAGGAAGTACCCATCTTGGCTTTCTATCCCCTAAGATGGAAGCCTGGAATTCTATACTCTTTTTTTTTTTTAGTTTTATTTTTAATGTTTCTAACTTCTATTTTGTTGGGAATATACACAGCAAAACATACACTAATTCAAGCATTTCTCCATGTACAGTTCGGGGACACTGGCTACATTCTCTACATTCTTCAGGTTGTGCAACCATTCTCACTCTCCTTGTCTGAGTTGTTCTTCATCCATTAACATAAACTTACTGACCCCTAAGGTTCTTATCTAATCTTTTGAGTTGGTATTGTCACTTCGATCCTAAACAGTTACTTCTTAACAAAGTATAATGCTCAAGGCAGACTTTTTTTTTACTAGCTTTATACATTTTTTACTATTTTAATGCAAATTATTAGCCTGTTTAATTTCCATTAGATTGTTGAAAAAAGCTTCCAATGCTACCCCACCCAAAAATCCATTTTAAAAGTTAATTAATTTGAAACAAACGCATAGCATATGGATCACATTAATGAATAACTATTGCATTTTATTAACCAAATCAGCCTTGCAAATCATAATACAAACCTATTTAGTCATAAAATTTCTCTAGATTAGAAAATCTTATTTTATTTGGAAATCATTACCAGTGCATCTTTTAGTTAAATCCATTACATCTCCCTACACTAAGAAGCCTAGATGATAATAATCATCCACCTACAGACATTAATATGCCAATTTTCCCTAAGAATAGACTTACAGGCATCTGGAAATAGACATAAAGAAAAAATTTTATATTCACATGATACATCACATAAGAGCACTATAATGTATTTTAATGGTGAAGGAATGAAATATATTTTAATTTATGCACTAACATACATTACTCACATCCCCTTGACATACACACAAACTAGCTTGACCACTATTTGTATGATTACCATATTTTACACAAATACATGTGCCTTCTACGTTTGTTTGCCAACCACACCTTCCACGTGCGAGGTATTTTCATGAGAGCTGCTATGCCAATTTTTTTTGCATACTGTTGAAAAAAGATTAGCATAGTGTGATTACAAAAATACCTCACAGGGGGAGGGTGCAGTTGGCAAAAAAATGTAGAGGGTATGCGTTATTTGCATAAAATTATGGTAATATACAAATGTTATCACTATCTTTTTCTCCAAAAAGGATTCTGGTAGCCCCTCAAATACGTCTGGTTGTCCTATATACCTGCACAAATATGGAAGAATTTCTATGATATATACAAAGGATAATGGTAGTAGGATATCAGTTGCCAAAGTTTTAGCATGAGAAACAGAAGATATCTCAAAAAGGTGTTTCTGACACAGTCTCAGAAAGTTGACCTGAGTTCCACAGCATAAGTCTTCCTTACAGTCCCCAAAACTTCCTCAATATTACCAAATAACAATTAACCATATTAAAAAATGAAATGAAACTAAAAGCCCATATCGGTCAATATTGTCCTTTGTTCTCGATGTCAAGGATATATATAAATTTTGCTTAGACTCTAAAAGTTCACAAACAAACCTCCATTTTAAATTCTATAATATATTACTAACTTAGTATCACTTGTTGATTCCAATGATAATCTTGTTAGTTTCTATTTTGTGAATCTTTTTAATATCAGTTTGGTTTTTATTTTAACAACACTGTCAACTAAGGGAAAATATGAGAATAAATTATTGATATAACTCCATAGACTTTCAAAAAAAACATAGCCAGGAGCCAACATGGCACTATAGACAGAAGCAGCACGCTGTCCCACCACAGCAAAGACCCGAAAAACTCAATAAAACAGAGACAAATGTAAATCCTGGAACCCTAAGCATCGAATGAAGACATAAAGAACTCAACCAAGCACTGAATGGAATAAGAAACTAACAGAGTACAGAGAGTGAAGAGAGATATCAGTGGAGGTCCCCTATCAGCTAATGCAGCACAGAGTCACCATCTTGGACACCTGTCGGAGATCAGTGGGCAAGGAGTACAAGAAAGCAGCTTCACGGAGCTCCCAGCAGGAGACTGAGCAACCAGTAACCAGCGATACATGCTTTCACACCCCTTACCCTTTCTTCCTTTGCTCAGCCTCTGCCACTTCCTAGCAGACCAAGTGACCGAGGCCCAGGAGGCACTGGCTCCCTGCTGCTTAGATTCACCCCACCTGCACCTGCCGGCTCCATCAGTGCCATTTCGTTGTTGCTGGCATTCCTTTTTTTGGCTTCTTTTAGTTTCTTCCCTGCCTCTCACCTTCTCCCCTTCCTTTCTCTCGAACACCTGGCTCTGTGTGCCATCTTTGCTTCTTCTTGACAGGTTGTAAAGCCCTGCTTGGCTGGGGAACTGCTTCCCCAGTCTGCACCGCCATGCTGGTGGGAGCCCTGGGGCCTTTTTTGTTTGTTTGTTTGTTTTGGTCTGTTTGCTAGTTTTCTTTTTCTTTTCTCAGCTTGGGAGCCCCTTCTAGCTTGACTGTACCGCTCAGCTTGGGAGCCACTTTTCTGATCTGCTCAGTCAGCCAGTGGGATGCCTGGGGGCATTTCTTTTTTCCTTTTTGTCTTTCTTCATTTCTCAGTTTCTCATGTCTCTCTACTTACCTTCTTTTCTTGTCTCCTGAATACCTGATGCTGTGTGCCATCTCTGCCCCTTCTAGCCAGGCTGTACTGGACAGCTTGAGAGCCACTTCCCCTGTCTGCACAGCCATGCAGGTGGGATCCCTGGGGGCCTTTTTTTTCTTTTTTTGGTAATATTTTGTTTTCTTTTTTCTTATTGTTTTTTCTTCATTTATCAGTTTCTCATCTCTCTCTGCTTTCCTTTTTTCCTCTCTCCAGAGTACCTGGTGCCATGTGCTATCTCCACCCCTTCTAGACAGGTTGTGCCCCAAGGCCTGGGAGATACTTCCCCAGTCACTGGTGGGATTCCTGGGGGCATTTCTTTCTTTTCTTTTAATTTTTATTTATTTTTTTCTCTTTTTCTTTTTCTTCATTTCTCAGTTTATTGTCTCTCCACTCCGATGACAAGCTCCCTCAGCACTTTTTTTCTTTGTTTGTTTTTTGGCTCCTGTTTCTCCCTGCTCTCTTGCTTCTTTCCCATACTCATCTTAGCTCCACACATCACAACCTCCCCCCTCCCTCCTGCTTACTTGCACCATGTGCTGAACATCACATGCCCCAGCAGCACAGGCACAGCCTACAGGAACCTACCTTGCACTGACACCTCACCTGCCCTGTTGGCCCTAGTATGTGCCACAAACAACCCACTCCAGCAACTCCACTTCAGCTGGACCTGTCCTGCTGCACCATATTTGAGTGACTGGCCCTACCCATTGGACAAGAAGGTGAAAAGTATCTTGCCCAAAGATGAGCAAATAACAAAGAATGCACAGCCCACCTGCTCAGACATAACCAAATAAAACAAAAAAGTAGGAAAAAAACAAATAAATATACAATCAATAAATGAAGAAAATTACTATTGAATGTCCCAAAGACAGCAGACAATATCAAAACATAAAAAAAAAGGACAGGATGGTTCCAGTAGATGTAAAAAATAAAACACTAGATGACTTTCCAGTAGAAGAAAAGGCATTAAAACCACCTGATAAGGAATTCAAATCCCCAATATTCAAAGCTGTCTGAGACTTGAAGCAAAAAGCAGACAAAAATGAGGAAAAAATAGACAAATTCATGGAAAATATAAGCAAAAAATGGAAGAATTCAGGAAAATAATACAGGAACAAAATTTCAAAATAAATTCACAACTAGAAATCATAAAAAAAATCAATTAGAAATCCAAAATAAGATTTCAGAAATCGACACTCTGATAGAAGGGCTGAGGAGCAGGTTTGAAACAATGGAAGACAGGATCAGCGAAGCTGAAGACAAACACTTGCATACAACTTTGAGGAAAAATCAGGAAAAAGACCAAAGAAAAATGAAGAAACCCTGAGAATTATGTGGGATACAATCAAAAGCAAAAATTTTCGAGTGATTAGAGTTCCAGAACAGGGGGAGAAAATGGAAAACACAGAGAGGATCACTGGAGAATTGCTGACAGAAAACTTCCCTGATATCATGAAAGATGAAAATCTGACCATCCAAGAAGCTCAACAAACCCCATATAGGATAGACCCCAAAAGAAAATCACCAAGGTATATCATGATCATACTCGCTAAAACCAAAGACAGAGAAAGAATCCTGAGAGCAGCTTCAGAAAAATGAAAAGTCACATACAGAGGGGAAACAATAAGACTAAGCTCGGATTTTTCAGCAGAAACCATGCAGGCAAGAAGAATTTTTTTTATTTGAAAGAAAAAAATTGCCAACCAAGAATAATATATACCACAAAATGCTGTTCAAAAAAGATAGTGAAATTAGGACATTTACAGATAAACTGAAATTAAGGGGATACATAAAAACCAAACCAAACTTACAAGAATTACTAAAGGGAGTCCTTCGGTTTAAGAACAAACAACATCAGACTGCAGCCTGAATCTAGGATGCAAGACCACATCAACCAGATACCAACCTAGGGAGAGAACTCTCAAGGACTATTTAAATCCAGAAGATTTACAACAGGGAACCAGAGAGGTTAATCTGCAAATGACTACAACATCAGAACAATAAAAGAAGGAATAAATGGTGTAGGTATAGGACTTTCTAATGCAGAGGAAGGCAAAGCAATACCAGGTAATAATAGAATGGTTCAAACCTAGGAAAATAAGGGTAAATTTCAAGGTAACCACAAAGAAAGTTAACAAACATACTTATCAAAATGAAGAAAAACATAAAGTTCCAGTAAAAACAAATTCTACAAAGCAAAAGAAATGAAAAAAAAATCCACAAATGAAGGAATTCAGCACAGGAGACTATGAGTAACAAGTAAAACATAAGCATCACAAAAAAAAGCACTACAAAATGACAGCAATAAACTCACACCTATCAATAATTACACTGAATGTAAATGGCCTAAATGCACCCATAAAGAGACATAGAGTGACAGAACAGATTAAAAAACAGTACCCAACAATATGCTGTCTACAAGAGACTCATCTTAGAAACAAAGACATAAATTTATTAAAAATCAAAGGTTGGAAAAAGATAAATCAAGCAAACAGCTACCAAAAAAGAGCAGGAGTGACAATACTAACCTCAGATAAAATAAACTTCAAAACAAAATCCACTGTAAAAGACAAAGAAGCATACTATATAATGATTAAAGGAATGATCCATCATGAAGACATAACCATAATCAATATCTATGCACCAAATGACACGGCTCCAAAATGCATAAAACAAACTCTAACAGCACTGAAAAGAGAAATTGACAGTTCCACAATAATAGGAGGAGACTTTAACACACCACTCTCAGTAAAGGACAGAACATCTAGAAAGAAACTCAACAAAGATACAGAAGATCTAAACGACACCATCAACCAATTTGATCTCATAGACATATATAGGATACTCTATCCAATAGTTGCAAATACACATTCTTCTCCAATGCACATGGAACAATCTCCACAGAGCAACCCTCAATAAAATTCAGAACATTGAGATACTACAAAGTATCTTCTCTGACCACAGTGCCATAAAAGTAGAAATTAACAGAAAGAGCAAGGAAAAAAAATCAGTTACATGGAAACTGAATAAGACTCTGCTTACAAACCACTGGGTAATAGAAGAAATCAGAGATGGAATAAAAAAATTCCTACACTCAAACAAGAATGAAAACACATCATACCAAAACCTTTGGGACACAGCAAAGGCAGCACTCGGAGGTCAATTTACAGCAATAGATACACACATTATAAATGAAGAAAGTGACAAAATCAAAACATTAGCTATACAACTCGAATAAATAGAAAGAGAACAGACAAAGAAAACCACAGCCACCAGAAGAAAGGAAATAATAAAGATTAGAGCAGAAATAAATGGCACAGAGAATAGAAAAACAATAGAAAGAATCAAGGAAATCAAAAGTTGATTCTTTGAAAAGATCAACCAAATCAACAAACCACTAGCCAAACTGACAAAAGAAAAACAGAAGAGGATGCAAATAACCCAAATAAGAAATCAAATGGGGGACATTACAACAGACCCAACTGAAATAAAAGGGACATAACAGAGTATTATGAAAAACTATACTCCAACAAATTTGAAGACCTAGAGGATATAGACAAATTTCTAGAAACACACTACCTACCCAAACTAACACAAAATGTTGAAAATCTGAACAGATCCATAACAAGAGATTAAAAAGGTAATTAAAAAAAACTCCCAACAAAAAAAACCCTGGGCCAGATGGCTTCACTGGAGAAGTCTACCAACCATTCAGAGAAGAGATTGTACCAGTACTACTGAAGCTATTTCAGAACATAGAAAAGGAAGCCACATTTCCGAATTCATTCTATGAAGCCAGCATAACCTTGATACCAAAACTAGGCAAAGATACTGCAAAAAAGAAAATTACAGACCAATATCTTTCATGAATATAGATGCAAAAATTCTCAACAAAATTCTAGCCAATAGAATTCAGCATCATATCAAAAAAAGAATACACCATGACCAAGTAGGTTTCATAGCAGGTAGGCAAAAATGGTTCAACATTAGAAAATCAATCAACGTAATCTACCACAGAAATAAAAGAATCACATGATCAGCTCAATCGAGGCAGAAAAGGCATTCGACAAAGTCCAACACCCATTCCTGATTAAAAAAAAAAATCTCAATAAAATAGTATAGAAGGGGAGTTCCTCAACATAATAAGGGGCATCTATACAAAACTAACAGCCAACATCATTCTTAATGGAGAGAGGCTGAAAACATTCCCCTTGAGAACAGGAACAAGACAAGGATGTCCTTTATCACCACTCCTATTTAACATTGTGCTGGAAGTCCTAGCTAGAGCAACAAGGCAAGAAAAAGAAATAAAGGGCATCCATACTGGTAATGAAGAAGTAAAACTGTCCCTATTTGCAAATGATATGATACTATCCATATGTAGAAAATCCTATGACTCCACAAGAAAACTGCAGGAACTAATAGAAAGATTCAGCAGTGCAGCAAGGTACAAGATAACCATACAAAAATCAGTTGGATTTCTATACACCAATAAGAGAATGGTAAAAAGGAAATCAGGAAAACAATACCATTTATAATAGCCCCTAAAAAAATAAAATACTTAGGAATAAATCTAACTAGAAATGTAAAAGACCTATACAAAGAAAACTACAAAACATTACTGCAAGAAACCCAAAGGGCTCTACATAAACGGAAACACATACCATGCTTATGGATAGGTAGACTCAATGTTGTGAAAATGATAATTCTACCCAACGTGATTACAAATATGATGCAATCCCAATTCAAATACCAACAATATTCTTTAAAATGATGGAAAAACTAATCATTAACTTTATATGGAAAGGGAAGAAGCCCCGAATAAGAGAAGCTTGCTGAAGAAGAATAAAGCAGGAGGACTTGTACTACCTGACCTCAGAACCTGCTATACAGCTATGGTAGTCAAAACAGCCTGGTACTGGTACAATGACAGATACATTGACCAATGGAACAGAACTGAGAACCCAGATGTAAATCCATCCACCTATGGTCACCTGATCTTTGACAAGGGCCTAATGTCCATCAAATGAGGAAAAGACAGTCTTTTCAACAAATGTTACTGGTAAAACTGGATATCCATCTGCCAAAAATGAAACAGGACCCATACCTCACACCATACAAAATGGATCAAAGACCTAAATATAAAGCCAAAAAACTATAAAGATCACAGAAGAAAATATAGGACCAATGCTACAGGCCTTAATACATGGCATTAACAGGATACAAACTATAACTAACAACACTCAAATTCCAGAAGATAAGCTAGATAACTGGGAACTTCTAAAAATTAAACACTTATGCTCATCAAAAGACTTCACCAAAAGAGTAAAAAGAGAACCCACAGACTGTGAAAAAAAATTTTGGCCATTACAAATCCGACAAAAGTCTAATCTCTAAAATCTACAGGAAAGTTCAACACCTCTACAACAAAAAGAAATATTATCCATTTAAAAAATGGGCAAAGGAAATGAACAGACACTTCACCAAATAAACATTCAAGTGGCTAACAGACACATGAGGAAATGCTCATTATCACTAGCCATTAGAGAAATGCAAATCAAAACCACAATGAGATACCATCTCACCCCAGCATTACTGGCAAGAATCAAAAAAAAAAAAGAAAAAAAAAAAGGAAATAACAAATGTTTGAGAGGCTGCTGGGAGATTGGAATTCTTATGTGCTGGTGAGAATTAGAATGATACGACCATTTTGGAAAATGGTGTGGTTCTTCCTTAGAAAGCTAGAAATAGAAATATCATATGATCCAGCAATTCCACTCCTAGGAATATATCCTAGAGAAATAAGAGTTGTCACAAGAGTAGACATACGCACGCCATGTTCTTTGCAGCATTGTTCACAATAGCAAAAAGTTGGAAACAATCTAGATGCCCATTAACAGATGAATGGATAAACAAATTGTGGTATATACACACAATGGAGCAGTATGCAACAATAAAGAACAATGATGAATCTGCGAAGCATCTCACAACATGGATGAATCTGGAAGACATCATGCTGAGTGAAATAATCAATTACAAAAGGACAAATATTGTATGAGACCACTACCATAAAAATTCATGAAAAGATTTACACACAAAAAGAAACAATCTTTGATGGTTACAAGGGAGGGGAGGGATGGGGATGGAAAAACACTAAACAGACAATAGATAAGTGGTAACTTTGGTGAAGGGTAAGACAGTACACAATACTGGGGAAACCAGCACAACTTGTACAAGAAAAGGTCATGGAAGCGCCATAGACACATCCAAACTCCCTGAGGGACCAAATTGCTGGGCTGAGGGCTGCCGGAATCACGGTCTTGGGAAACATCTAGCTCAACTGGCATAACATAGTTTATAAATAAAATGTTCTACATTCTACTTTGGTGAGTAGTGTCTGGGGTCTTAAAAGCCTGTGAGCATCCATCTAAGATACTCCACTGGTCTCATCCCTCGGGAGCAAGGGAGAATGAAGAAAACCAAAGACACGAGGGAAAGATTAGTCTAAAGGACTAATGGACCACACCTACCACCACCTCCACCAGACTGAGTCTGGTACAACTAGAAGGTGTCCAGCTACCACCACTGACTGCTCTGGCAGGGATCACCATAGAGGGTCCTGGACAGAGCTGGAGAAAAATGAAGAACAAAATTCTAACTCACAAAAAAAGACCAGACTTACTGGCCTGACAGAGACTGGAGAAACCCAGAGAGTATGGCCACAGGACACCCTTTTAGCTCAGTCATGAAGTCACTCCTGAGGTTCACCCTTCATCCAAAGATTAGACAGCCCCATAAAACAAAATGAGAGTAAAGGGGCACACCAGCCCAGGGGCAGGGACTAGAAGGCAGGAGGGGACAGGAAAGCTGGTAATAGGGAATCCAGGATCGAGAAGGGAGAGTGTTGACATGTCATCGGGTTGTTAACCAATGTCATGAAACAATATGTGTACTAACTGTTTAATGAGAATCTAGTTTTTTTCTGTAAACCTTCATCTAAAGTACAATTTAAAAAAAAAGTCAGAGATTACAGAGCAAGGAAAAAAATCATAAAGCAAGCTTGTCTTTTTTTATTACGTAGGAAATTTAAAATATATGTAACTTATTCTAGATTTTGAAAACATATTTTTCATTAGAATAGATACCGTATATGTGGGTATATATTTTTCCAATATGATTCAGCATAGAATAACAAGGTGTGACAATAAAAGATACAATTCTTAATATAGATTTTTTTATATTTTACTCTATGACAACTCTGTAAACTATTAATTTCACATATGAGAGATGTAAAAAAGCCCAAATATTTGATGAGTTTTGTTTCCAAATGTAAAAAAATCCAACTATTAGCGGGCATAAGCTGCTTACATAATTAGTCAGCAGACTTTTATAACATAACTTTTTCTTATTTCAGAATGTCTTTTTTATCTAACTGTAACTGTGCCAAAATAGCAGTTTCTACAATAATAGCTAAACCTCAGATAATATTGTACATTTTAAAATATTAATTAGCTACCAGAAAAATAAAAGACACAAATCAAGAAAATGGTTATGATATCTCCCCAATTGAGAAACAAAAGATCAACGAGGAAATTCAGCTTTATACTAAATAAAATACCAGAATTAATCCTCAAATGAATAGTAGGCACTATTAACTCTGATCCACAATGCTCATTTTAGCTTTATTGGGAAAATTGATTGAAGAAGAGATAAATACTGTCCAAATATCCATTTTATTTGTAATCGCTTATGATTTTATGTAAGAAAATAGTGAATAACCAACTTCTCTAGCAACCTAGATTCAAGTTTAAGTAGTATATTAGACTACACAAAGTCCAAGTTCCTTCCAGTTGGCCTCTTTCCCTAACAATCCTGCAGGTTTCTCTTATACTTACCTGTCAGAGGTCAAAAAGAAAATACTCATTTTCTTTTTAATTTAGAAAACTCTCCTTGTGGACATTTATTCCAAAAAACATTGGTACAATACAGTTCAGATTTTTAGATACTATGGAGCCCTGGTAGTGCAGTGGTTAAGAGGTTGACTGCTAACCAAAAGGTCAGCAGTTCAAATCCACTAGCCATTCCTTGGAAATTCTATGGGGGCAGTTCTACTCTGTCCTATAGGGTCGCTATGAGTCGGAATTGACTCCATGGCAATGGGTTTATATACATATAGGTGATATTATTCAATAGGTCTGTGAGAAGTTCTCAGGTAGTAAATAACTTGTTTAATTTCATGATTATGTTTTAATTATCCATTTAACCAATGCAGTTGTAAACTATACTAATTAATGAGTTCAAAATGTATTCAAGTCCCTAGCACAAGTTATCCCTATATCATATCATATGTGCTGAGATAAATATAAGCATACAATGAGACATATGCTGCTCTTTAATAAGCTTAAAAAAAATGTTGCAATTGCATCTAGTCCAGCTCATGATGACCCCATGTGTGTCAGAGTAGAGCAGTGCTCCATAGGGTTTTCGGTGGCTGAGTTTTCAGAAATAGATTGCCAGGCACCTTTCTTCCCAGGCCTTTCTGGTTGAGCTTGAACTTCTATCCCTCCACACAGCAGCCAAGTACATTAATCATTGCACCACCCAGGGACTCCTTGATAAGCTCAAAGCAGGGGATATGTATGGCAAATACTTAGGGCAAATCGAGTAGGTCAGAATGTACCATATGTTGTAAAAGAGGTAAAAATTACGGTGATTGTTCACAAAAGGAAGCAATCACCTTCAGTTTGGGAATCAAGGAATGTGTCATGACTGAAATAACATTTGAATTGTGCCTTAATACATTTGTAGAATTTTTGTAATTAGATATAATAGGAAGGATATTACAGAAAGAAGAAACAACACAAGGAAAGCCAATTAGCTATGCAAAACCAAATGAACAATGTAGGTTCAGAGATTAGTTGTATTTGGTTGGAG
This sequence comes from Trichechus manatus latirostris, assembly GCF_000243295.1. NCBI lineage: Eukaryota > Metazoa > Chordata > Mammalia > Sirenia > Trichechidae > Trichechus > Trichechus manatus. Next base: position 8,643,735 of record NW_004444054.1, on the reverse strand, counting down.
AAAACAATAATATGAACAGAATTAATGAGAAATTAAGCTGATTGAGAATAATTCCACTACCATCATTTGTTCAGGCTATTATTATGTTTGGTTGTTAGTACTGCCAAATGCCATAATTTGTCTCTTTCCAATGTTGCTCCCTTACAATTCCTTCTACACATTTTCACCAAAAAGAAAATTCTCAATTAAAAACACTATTATATCATTGCTATTCACTATTTGTACTAAACTACTCATGACTGTTGTAATTAGATATAATAGGAAGGATAAGTGGTACTGTGGTTAAAGTGCTTGGCCAGTAACCAAAAGGTCAGGGGTTCAAACTCACCAGCCACTCCACAGGAGAAAGATGTGGCAATCTGCTTCTGTAAAGATTACAGCCTCAGAAATTCTGTTGTCAATCGCCTCATATGCATGCGAAAGCTGGGCAATGAATAAGGAAGACAAAAGAAGAATTGATGCCTTTGAATTACAATGCTGGCAAAGAAATATTGAATATATCATGGACTGCGAGAAGAATGAACAAATCCGTCTTGGAAGAAGTACAGCCAGAATGCTCCTTAGAAGTGAGGATGGTGAGGCTTCGCCTCACATATTTTGCACATGCCATTGGGAAGGACCAGTTCCTGGAGAAGGACATCATGGTTGGTAAAGTAGAGGGTCAGTGAAAAAGAGGAAGATCCTCAATGAAAGGGACTGATACAGTGCCTCCAACAATGGGCTCAAACATAGCAATGATTGTGAGGATGGCAGAGGACTGGGCCTTGTTTCGTTCTGTTGTAGATAGGGTCGCTGTGAGTTGGAACCAACTCAACGGGACCTCACAACACCACAACATGCATGATTATGTCTACTGCTATAATATGTGTTGCAAGACACTTCATAACCTAACAACTGGAAGCCTGACTAAGCTTTAAGAGTATTGTTTGCTAACTGAATCCTGACATCCTACTCACCAAGTTAGCAGCCAAGTGCCTTTACTTAAGCAGTCAATTTCCCTAAAATATTCAATGACTATTTTTAACATTTGATAAATTTAATTGTAAATATTATATTCTGTGGCTGAATGTAAATAGGTAATATGGCTGAGCCCTGAAGAATCTGGTCTATCTGAAAAATAACAGTGGTTAAATGATCTTGGCTCAAACAAGTTGGTTGATGATATGTAGAGATCACTCAGTATTTAACTTCTTGCCAGACACTCCTAAAACTTTCTTGGGTACTCAATTTATATTTTTGAGAAGTGGATCCATTTCAAAAGCCCTTCTTTCTACCTCAGGAATTCCTTCCTCAGCCAGCCTTACTCATTGTAGGGATAGTCTAAGGGTTACCTTATAAAAGAGCATCAAGAAGGAATTTAGAGTGTTGGAAAATTTGAGACATCTCTCCTCTTTCACCTGATGTCTGAAAATAGGAAACTTTTGATTGAAGGCAATCCTTGAAATATGCAGCTTCAATTATATGGTAAAAGAAAAGGAGTCATGCTCAAATTCATTTGTGTTCAAAATCGCCTCCTCCACTGGCTTGCTACTGAAGGTCAACTCTTGATTCATCACTTAATGATGTTCTTGCTCTGCAATCTTTCTGAAAGCAAGTTTTTCAATAAATTCAGCAAACTATTACAATACTTTCTTAACATATTAGTTGGCATTACTTTTTTAAAATTTATCGATTAACGAACCTTTAGGAATTGCACATAGTAAGGCCATGTGCTGAGGCAAAGAAAAAGGGAAAATGTATGGTATGAATATTCTTGAAGTGGGGTGTCTTAATTTGGATTTATTGGTATTTGAGCAAAGATCAGCAATTTTTTTCTGGAAAGAGTCATGAAGCTTTGTATACCAAGAAGTAAAATTGAGGAATTATGTAGGTACCTATATAACAGGTGAGCCCTGATGGCGCAAAGGTTAAGAGCTCAGCTGCTAAACAAAAGCTTGGCAGTTCAAATCCACCAGCTGCTCCCTGGAAACCCTATTGGGCAGTTCTACTGTGTCCTACAGGGTCTCTATGAATTGGAATAGACTCGATGTCAGTGGGCTTGGTTTTTATATAACAGGTAAACATCTGTGTTTACCTGTTTTATTGACTGTGCAAAGGCATTTGACTGTGTGGATCATAACAAATTATGGGTAACATTGCAAAGAAAAGGAATTCCAGAACACTTAATTGTGCTCATGTAGAACCTGCACATAGACCAAGAGGCAGTCGTTCAAACCTAACAAGGGGATACTGTGTAGTTAAAGTCAGGAAAGGTGTGTGTCATGGTTGTATCCTTTCACTGTACTTATTCAATCTGTCTGCTGAGAAAATAATCCAAGAAGCTGGACTATATGAAGAAGAAGGGGGTATCAGAATTGAGGAAGACTCATTAACAACCTGCGATATGCAGACAGCACCACCTTGCTTGCTGAAAGCAAGAGAACTTGAAGAACTTACTGATGAAGATCGAAGACTACAGCTTTCAGTATGGATTATATCTCAACACAAATAAAACAAAAATCCTTACTGACGGAGAAAATATTGAAGTTGTCAAAGATTTCATTTTACTTGGATTCACAATTAACACCCATGGAAGCAGTAGTAAAGAAATCAAACAACGTATCACATTGGGCAAATTTGTTACAAAAGGCCACTTTAAAATGTTGAAAAGCAAAGATGTCACTTTGAGGATTAAGGTGCACCTGATCCAAGCCATGATATTCTTAATCATCTCGTATGTGTGTGAAGGCTGGACAATGAACAGAGAAGACTGTAGAAGAATTGGTGCATTTGAATAATGGTGTTGGCAAAGAATATTGAATATACTATGGACTGCCAGAAGAACAAACAAGTATAGCCATAGTGCTCCTTGGAAGTGAGGATGGAGAGACTTCGTCTCACGTACTTTGGACATGTTACCAGGAGGGACCAGTCCCTGGAGAAGGATATCATGCTTGGTAAGGTAGAGGGTCAGCAAGGAAGAGGAAGACCCTCGATGAGATGGATTGACATAGTGGCTGCAACAATGGGCTCAAACATAGCAAGGATTGTGAGGATGTTGCAGGACTGGGCAGTGTTCCCTTGCGTCGTATACAAGGTCGCTTTGAGCTGGAACCAACTCAGTGACACCTAACAACAACAACAACCTATATAGCAAGACAGAAAATAAATTTCAACAATGTTTCTACTGAGGAAATTCAAAATGTAATAATAATAATTGAATTTCAAAAAATATAGCTACCAATGAGAAGAATGGATTCCTTTTTTGAAGAGGATAACATTTCACTTACTTGGAGTTCAAAGTTAGTGTTCCCTATAGTGAAATAAATCACAGATGTTCATTTGTAAACTATATTTTTAGCTCATGCCTGTACTACATAGGTGGTGGGCCAGATTTGGCCTGTGGCCTATAGGTTGCAATCCCTAAACTAAAGGAAAGCAAGAGGCTCCTAACCTAGATTTCCGTGTGTGTGTTTGTGCATGAGCATGTTTGTCTGCATTTTTCTGTGATGCAGGAGTTGACATGAAATCGCTAAATGAGAATAAAAAATAAATTTGATATATTTTGCTTCTTTTAAAGAAATGGTCCTCTTCCTCCCCTACTGCAGTGACAGAATACTTACAGAGAACCGTATTAGTTTTCTGTTGCTGCTGTAACAGGTTCTCACAAATACAATGGTTTAAAACGACATAAATTTCTTATCTTCGAGTTCTGTAGGTTGGAAGTCCAAACTCAGTATCATTGGGTAAAGTCAAGGTGTTGGCAATGTTGGTTCCTTCTGGAGGTTCTAAGGAGAGAATTCATTTCCCCGTTTGTTCAGCTTCTAGGGGCCACGTGCATTCCTTAGCTCATGACCCCTTGCTCACATCTCTCCAACCTCTTGCTTCCATCATCTCATCTTCTGCTACTGCCTCCCTCTTACAAGGACCCTTGTGATTACATCAGGCCCACTCAGATAATCCAGGATAACCTCTCCATTTCATGATCCTTAATTTACAAATCTGCACCTTTTGCTGTGTTAAGTAACATCTTCACAGATTCTAGAGAAAAGACATGGACATATCTGGGGGCTATTATTCAGCCTACCACTAGAATTTCCCATGCTTCATGCAGTGTGTTGGTTACTTTTCACTGGCATTTCAAGTCTATTTAAAAGACTCCTCAAGTTTACTAAAGATTTAAATATCTTCCTTTTTTAATGTTTACAAATAGGTTACAAAGAGGTAATGTAGATATTCAATATTATGTTCCTGAGTTCACAATAATTCTGCATACTTTTTCTTATTTAACTATCAGAACAACCCAGTGAGGTATGCGTTATTATTCTCATTTTATTTTTATACGGCTGTTCAACCTCAGTTGAATACAGCAACTAAATTTGTTTGAGTAGCAGTGTATGACTTCAGTCCTCTTGATACTTCCTTGAAAACACAGACCTCTTCTGAAACAATCCCAGCTGAAGAGCATGTTTGAAAAATCAGTGAAGAATGAATTTTATCATTTCTTCCTAAATCGAATGGAGGTAATCAAGCATATAAAATCATATTTCTCTCTCTTCTCCTGCATGTAGATTAAGAAATGTTTATAGAAATAATTATGTAGAGAATGAACAAAGAGTTTCAAATTAATTAAATACAATCAGGTAGGCTCTACAATGCCGTAGGTAGGAAGGAAGGAGATAATTTGGGTAGATTAATGCATGATATTTTAAAAAATTTTAAAAAAATTAGAATTGATTAGCATTTATGTTTAAAATAGAGAAATAGATTCAAATTTAGTTGTCAATTCTATTCTTGTTTTTATATATCCATGTTTTTATATAGCTATAAATAGTATTTGTTCTATGAAATAGGGATTATTATGCAACCAGTAAAAAAAAAAAAAAGAGTTCAAGAACTGTGGATTTTAAATGTTGCAGAGTTTGATATTATTTCATATGTGTGCAATTCAATCAGACTCAAATTTATTAACGTTTGAGAAATAAACCACTTCGGATGTCCTATATTCTATCAAGGAAGTAGTTTTCTCATAATTTGAAATGCAGTTGTGGTTCAATGTATAATCACTGACTTGATGCCTGAACAGGTGATCGTTTGAACAACTCTCATCAGCACCTATTCCACTAAATTTTCAGATGAATTGTTTAATTCAGCAAATTTGTTTAATTTTGTGCATCCAGAATGGTGTATGTGAAAATTTTGAAAGCAGCTTGTTTTTATTCCGGAGAGAAGAAATAGTAGGAACATTTAGCCCATAAAAGAGAAACCGTATGGGAATAATCTATTGCTCAGGGTAGTAGAAAAGCCATTTATCCCAAGAGAGATACAAGTCAGGTTTCCCTTCTGTTCACTATGTTGCCTAATAAAATGGAAACCTGCGATATTCTCAAAGCATTTTCATCAATTAAAGATAAGGGTGGTTCTGTAGTGTCCCAAAGTTTAAAATAGATCTTTGAACCCCATTTATACTATCCATAAGGATAATCACACTATGAAAATTTTGAGAATTTTTAATATCCATAATCCAATAAGAAAAATGTGGTCTGAAAGGTTAGAAATGGTCAGATTTCTCAAAAAACTTTAGTATAGACATGTATTAGGGAATAAACACTACAAACATTCTAAAATAATTTGCCATTGATAATTCAAAAAGATTTAGCGAAAATATTTCTGTACAAGAAAATGTTGAAAGAACCGTTAAAGTAGATAAGCCTAGTCAATTGATAGAAAACAAAAAACAAAGATTAAGACACCAAAAAGGACAAATTGACCATAAAGATTCATAACATTTTTCTCAGTTAATGACCTCAAGGGAAACAGTAATATATATTGCAAAAATCAAAGCAAAATGTTCAATAAAACCAGAAAAACATTCATATATATTACAGGAAGAGAGAAAAAAAAATCTTACAAACTTTTTAATACTGCTTATATTTTTAAATGGAGCCCTGGTGGCGTAATGGTTAAGAGCTATGGCTGCTAACCAAAAGGTCAGCAGTTCAAATCCACCAGCCACTTCTTGGAAACCCTATGCAGCAGTTCTACTCTGTCCTATAGGGTCGCTATGAGTCAGAATTGACTTGATGGCAATGGATTTTATACTCGAAGCAAGTTCCACAGGATCCAAAACTCTTTATAAAGACAGGGTTATGAGAATCACACATGATCCTTGAAAACTGGGCATTAAAGTTAGTCATTAAAATTTGTCATTATCCCCCGATGACACATATTGAGAACATAGCCTATGCAGGCACGAGGCTGGGTGGTTTCACATGCATTGTCTCATTCTGCTCTAAGAACAATCATGGGAGGGTATATATGAATATGATCCTTGAAGATACCAGGAAATTGAGTTCTACAGAGTTGTATTGTTTATTTAAAATTACATCTTTGCTAAGTAAAGAATCCAGGATGGGAACTATAATTATCTCATGCCAAACTCAATGCTCTCTCCAATATTCAACACTGTCTTCCAGTAAGGATGAAGGAGAAAAACACAGCACCCTCACATGTTTGAGAGTGGAGTCCATGGTGCCCTGTGAAACAGAAGACATGCACCACTTTGAGCAGAGGTGTGTGCAAGCGCCTGGGGCAAGTAGCTCACTGAATTCGTAGGAAATGTTTTATTGTTACATAAGTTTGAATGCTGTTAGGATTTTGTTCTCCCTTCTACCCCAAACCAAAGTAAAATCTGGAGTATTCTTTAATTGAATTTATTTTACCAACCAGGATAGAATAGGGAATCAGTCTCATAAACTCAAGATAGATGTGTGTGTGTGTGTGTGTGTGTGTGTGTATGCATATATGTAGGTAAATCGGCTACTGTACATTAGGTACTACGATACTGTGTTTAGCACTATGGAGGAAGACAATATGAATAAGATACCTCCTTTAACCCTGAAAGCCTAGTAGTCCACAGGGTGACACAGGTATACAGATAAATTGTGTGTTTGTGTGCATTTATGTGCATGCATGTGCACACAATTTTGTTTTCATATTAGATTATGTCAACACCATATCAAGAAGCAATTAGTTGGAATGGTTATTTCTATTAGACCAATATAGATTCATAGGAATGGAAGGGAACTTCTTAGATATTAATATTCTTTACCAAGAAAATTATATCACAAAACAAAAAATAGAAACAAGGTGCAGAACATTTAAGTAATTTTATCCAAAGATGTAGTTTGTCATGTCAAAATCATAACTAGAACTCATATATCTGATTCACAAGCCTATTTCTACAATATACATTTATAGATATTTATATATACAGATATCTTTAAAAATATTTTGTGGAGAATGGTGGCATCTCTTAAAATCTTGGAGAGAGGTAGAAAAGACTTTTAAAGGAATTTTAGTTTAGCATCATATCCATTTCTGGAATTTTTCTACTGCACGCTACGTCACTGATTTATAGTCGTAAGCCTCCACCTAAAATACTTCTGAGGTAATCAGCTCACAATCTCATAAATAACCCCATTCAGTCGGGGAGCCATACTGTTGACTGGAGGTTTTCTCTTGATGCTTAAATCTGAATGAACATAATTTCCATCCATTGGTTCTGAATCTTTCCTTTCCACCAACTAAGTATAATCAAGCTTATGAGCTACCAGTTCAATATTTAATAGTAACGAATCACTTTTCCCATACATTTTCTGAATTCAGTTATGCTAGTGTTTTCCTTCCAGACCCTCACCACTATATATCTTTCTGAGGATATATACTAACTAGTCAGTATCCCTCTTTAAAACGTGATTTAAACATAAATTCTGATATGGTCTTGCTGTTATCAGAGAACAGTGGTATTTTCTTTTTTATAGACTTAATCCTATTTATTGTAGGCTAAGATAACACTCATTTTTCTGGGCAGTCATCTCACATTTTTGAACTTCTTATCAATCCAAAGATATTGGTTTTTCACAGACCACATTTCCAGGAACACTGAGGAGTGGTGTCTTCCAGATGTCTTGAAGCTGAATCTCCTATGATTAACATTAAAATTTCTGTTAGAAACTTTAGACCATCTAGACCTATCAGTCCTGAAAGTTTTGTGGTGCTATTTGAGACTTTCTGGTTACATGAGTCAAATATACTCCTGATACACCTACTCTCCAAAACTACTACACCAAACCAATTCCATAATCTAACTTCCTTCTTAATAAAGAAAATCAAAGAATTCAGCCATGATCTGACTTCACTCTCCATCAGAAAAAATACTCCTCCCTCGTCTCCACTTTCGCATGATAAGATCATTCTCATCCCAGTCATCATCAATCCTTCCATGTCTACTTTGTATCCTCTTCCAGGGAATCTGCTTCTTCATTTCCTTTTTTTAATTTCTTCTTCCCAATGGTTATTTTACATTAGTCTATTTAAGTCTTTAACTTAAAGTTGAAGTCTTCAACATAACAGAAAAGAAAAAAAAAAAAAAAAGACTACACCCACTCCTCATTTATCAATACGGTTAGGTTCCAAAGACCAGGTCATTATGCAAAAATTGGCATTAGGTGAAAACGGAGGATGACCATATTAGATCACAAAATGGAAGATGACTACATAGTTAATAACTGCCAAATTGTCATTACATAATTGCCAAATCACATGATTACATAACTACTAAATTACATCATTACATAACTGCTAAATTACATCATTCTATAACTGTCAAACCACTGAGAATCATGGCCCAGTCAAGTTGATACATAACCTTAACCATCACAGCCAGTGTTACCCTTGCCTCACAATTCAGTGTTCTTCACTGCCAGACATATATCGTTAATGTGCATAATAGTCAGATAGGGGATTTTTTTTACCTTTGTTGTAAATGTAAAATGTTGGATGACAAGAGAGTCAATACATGAGGAGTAGGTACACCTTGATCACACATCTCATGCATTTTCTTTCTTAATCACAATTGTTGACAAAGTAGATTACATTGACTAAGAATGTCCTTATTTCTGAAAACTTTTCAGCTTTTTGCTTTATGGCTTCTACTCACATCAAGCCACTATAACCATCATAAGCAAAATCATCCATGTTCTCATTATCTACAAAATACATATGTTGAAATAATGTGATTTTTTAACTCTTCTTTATACACTGAAAATCTTCAAATGTTTGATTTCTATTACATTCCTCTTTTCTGATTTTTTATTTCTATGGTTTCCTTTCTTCTCCCAGCAATGAATATTGGAATTATTTGGTTGCATTTTCTTTTCCCTCTGCTCTTCTTATTCTTGCATATTTTATTTCAGGCAATTTTATCCATTCTCTTATTTTTAATATCTCAAAGTTTTGGCTGAGACTCCTGTCATATATCCCCAAGAACTCAAATGCATGTATGTAAGCGTTTACTAAACATCTTAACTTACAGTGAAAATCTAAAACTTAATGAGTACAAAACTGATATATGTCCAAAACATATTAAGTTAATGTATATAACTTAATGTGTCCAAAATTCATCATACTTTCCTCAGATATTCTTTTTTTCAAACAGTTCCAAACTCTTTTGTGATCTAGTCTTCATTTACCCAAACCAGAAAACTGAGTTATCCTATACTGCCTCTCATCCACATCCAACTGATGACCATTCTCTGAAATTTTACCCATTTTTACTATTCTCAAACCTGTTTCCTTTTCACTGTTATTACTACCACTGCTTTAATTTAGGCCTTTGTCATTCCTAACTTGCACAATTGCAAGAACCTTCAAACTGGCTTCCCTGCCTGCTGAAGTTCTCATTCTGAAATATAAATCTGACATTAGTTTCTCTTCTCTAAAAAAAGACTTTGGTCACTTCCTATCACCTGTTATATAGAACTCAGACTTTGTACCACAGCATGAAAACGTTACATTGTCTTCTTCAGCCACATCCCTTGCACTGCTCAGAAAATAATTTACGCTATACAATGTTGTCTCCTTTGTATATTCAACGATGCTTCACGTCATGTTGCCTTAATCCATGCTTAATCCCTCTACATTGTTACATATGTATTTGTCAGGACCTAGTACCTCCCTCAGAAATCCTGGTGGCATAGTGGTTGAAAGTTCTGGCTGCTAACCAAAAGGTTGGCAGTTTGAATCCACCAGGCACCTCTTGGAAACCCTAGGGGGCAGCTCTACTCTGTCCTCATAGGGTCCCTCTGAGTTGGAATCAACTCAACAGCGGCAGGTTTGGTTTTGGTTTTTAGCGTCTCCTTCTGGAGCCCTGGTGGCTCAGTGGTTAAGAGCTCAGGCTGCTAACCAAAAGGTCGGCAGTTCAAATCTACCAGTTGCTCCTTGGAGACCCTATGGGGCAGTGCTACTCTGTCCTATAGGGTCGTTATGAGTTGGAATTGACTCGACAGCAACGGGTAGTATTTCCTCCTGCACACCTGGTCAACCCCTTCCTCTCGTCCCACCTAGTGTTTGTTGATCTTATAGCACCACCACCCCTACCACAGTGTATGTAAATACTATGTTTGTTGTCAGATCCTTGAAGGCAGAGGCTCTCCCTAATTTATTGTTGAATCCTTGATGATACATACTTAAATATTATGTTTAATAAATGTCTATTGAACTTTGATTTTTTTTCATATGAACAGTTTAAGAAAGCATTGACCCCATTCAGTACTCATTTTATTTTAATTGTATTGATTCCCTATTGCTGTTGTAAGAAATTACCATAAACTGTGACTTAAAGCAAGACAAATTTATTTTCTTACAGTTGTAGAGGTCAGAAGTTTTAAGTGGGTTCATATTGCTACGTTTCTTCTGAAGGTTGTAGGGGAAGAATCCATTTCCTTACCTTTTCCAGATTCAAGAGGCCACCTATATTCCTTGACTCATGATCCCTTCTTCCATCTTAAAAGATAATAGCTTAGCATCTTCTTTCCTCTCTGCCCTCTCTTTCCATCTTGACATCTCTATCACACTGACCCTCCTGTCTGCCTCTTATAAGGAACCTTTAAGGAGCCTTAGTGGTGCAGTGGTTAAAGTACTTGGCTGCTAACCAAAAGGTTGATAGTTCAAACCCACCAATTGCTCCAAGAGAGAAAGATGTGGCAGTCAGCTTCCATAAAAATTTACAGCCTTGGAAACCCGTGTGGCAGTTCTATTCTGTCCTGTAGGGTCATTATGTATTGGAATCGACTTGATGGAAGTGGGTTAAGTAAATTAGAAAATTTCTATCACCTGATAAGTTTTCATCACATATGTAGGAGCCCTGGTGGCATAGTGGTTAAAGCGTTTGACTGCTCACTGAAAGGGTGGCAGTTCTAAACCACCAGTGGCTCCAAGGGATAAAGATGTGGCAGTCAGCTTGCATAGAGATTTATAGCCTTGAAATGCTATGTGGTTGCTATGAGTTGGAATCAACTCGATGGCAGTGGGTTTGGTTTGGTTTTTGGGTGATAACATTGGGCCCACCCAGATAATCCAGGATAATCTACTCATCTCAAAATCCTTATCTTAATCATATCTGCAGTCTCTTTTACAATAGAAGGTAACAGAAATTATGATATGGGCCTACCTTAGTAATCTAACTCGAAAAAAGAAAAAATTTACATCGAGCTTTCTAAAATTCTATCTCATTAATGTTGACTCATTTCTTAAATATTTATCATAAAATGAAAACACATTTGCATGTTTTATTTTGTATTTCCTAATTTAATAATTGTGCCTTTTCTCTTTTATCCAAATAAATGATCAAAAATATGGGCCAAAACAATTAACACAGACCTTTATGAAATCTCCTGAACCTAGCTGGGCTTCTATTTATCTACTTTTACAACCAGCAATAACTTTATTCAGTGATTAGGTTATGTTTGGGGGCCCAGCTGACCCTGAAGTAGGGAGATTACTCTAGGGCACCTGACCTAATCATATGAGCCCTTTACAAGTTTACAAGCCCTTTACAAGTTCTCTGATGGCCAAAGAGGAAGTCAGAGAGTTTTCAAGTGTGAGAAGAATTTGACGCACTAGCTTTGAAGATGAAGAGTGTTACATGCTGAGGAAGACAGTTAGCCTCTAAAACCTGAAGAAGACCATGGCTGACAGGCAGAAGAAACGTCCTACAAACAAGGAACTGAATTCTGTCAACAACAGAAAAATGAATGTGTAAGTGGAGTTTACCACAGAGCCTCCAGATGGGAACTCAGCCTGGCTGATACCTTGATTTTAGCCTTTTGTTACCCTAAGCAGACAACACAGTGATTCCATGCCAGACATCTGGCTAACTGAAACTGTGAGATAATGATTTTGTTGTTTGAAACCACTAAGTATACGATAAATTGTTATGCAGCAGTAAAATACTAACACACTCCTCAAGGGAACAAAACCTTTTTGAAGGGCAAAGAACAACAAAAACTGTAGCCTGAGGGCACCAGTAGAAACCTACTATGGTTCACAGAGGGAAATAGGAAAACAGACAAACAAATAAAACAACCACAACAACAACAGCAAAAGCTCTACCTCTGGAAGGGGTAGGGAGTCCCTAGGAGATGCAAATGGTTAATACCCTTAGCTGCTAATAGAAAGTTTGGAGGTTCGCGTCCACCTAGAGGTGCCTTGGAAGAAAGGTCTGACTATCTACTTCAGAAAAATCAGCCATTGGAAACTGTATAGAACACAGTTCTATTCTGGCACACATGAGGTCCCCATGAGTTGGAGTCAACTCAAATGCAACTGAACTGGTTTTAGGAGGGGCAGGAATACTTGCTAGATCCAGCATTGCATCTGGAGGAGACACAGAATCATTTGTGAAGGCCACTTCCCTGAGATTCTTTCTCACAGTTCCTGCCTAAGACGAAGACTTAATCAAAAGTTCAAAGAATGCCTCCCTTCCCTGCCCCTACCATGCTAGTAAGTGTTGAGAAGAAATAAGAGAGAAATACAGCTGCAAGAGAGAGATTCTTTCTGGAAAGCAGCACAAAGGGAAATACAAATCCAAGCAGGGATATCCAAAGCCAGACATTGAGAAAAACTCCCTGGCAAACTATTACATACCAGGAAAACAAGATTCACAAGAGGACTTAGAAGTCTTTGTTGCACTGACATTTCGGTTAGCAGCCAAGCTCTTAACCTCTGTGCCACCAGGCCTCCTGACTCATAGCGACCCTATAGGACAGAGTAGAACTGCCCCATAGGGTTTTCAAGGAGCAGCTGGTGGATTTTAACTGCCATCTACCAGCTGCTCCTTGGAAACCCTATGGCATAGTGCTACTCTGTGCTATAGGGTCACTATGAGTTGAAATCAACTCGACAGCAACAAGTTTGGTTTTGGGTTTTTTTTTGTTGCACTAAGGGTAACAGTAACAACAACAAACTTTGAATTCAACCCAACTCCTGACTAGATTAACACAACCCCCCACAATAAAGTCATTGTATTAAAAATAAAAAGTGTGTTCTTACCCAAGCATAAAAGAAATTGACGTCATTATCTACTGTCCTGTATACAACTTTAGAATGTCAATAAAAAATTAAGAGACATGAAAAAGGCCCCATGAACATTGTTAGCAAATTGATTATGTAAATTATAAATATCATTTTAGATTTAGGTGTTGTGAAACCCTTAGAACTGTCACAGCAATGTGAAATATCTTTATGCTTAGAAGATGATCAATAGGGTATGAGTATTATGATAAGAACCTTGTATTTTCTGTAATTTAGCTATGTGTATGTACATGTCTATCTATCAGCATGCACGTGCAGACAGGCTGAGTCTCAAACTTTGAGGCAGTCAGGAGACAGCTAGGAATGGGGCACATATCCCCACTGGCATCAGCCATTCCATGGGTGCTACGTTCATCTGTGGTCAAGCCAGACACATTAGACACTTACACAGTGTCGGCAAAGTGAAAGTCATTATTATTATTTACAGAAAGCAAACAGTAAACAACAACAACAGATTCTCAAAGGGGTGACGCTTACCCTTCCCCAACTTACTCATGTCCATCTTATGTCGCTGGGCAGGTCTGCCGTGGTTCAGGTCAGATGCTGTGTTTATGTCACTGCTGTCTTGGCCACCACCACGCTCGCTGCTCTGGGGGACTGCATGGCTCCTGAGGCTTCTGCACTGTGGCTGGGCCTTGCTGGCCTCTGCTGCTGGCTCCTACCATGCTACCCAGGCCCATGCTGTGGGGGTGAGGGGGTAGATGGGCAGCCCTGCACAGACCACACTCAGGCCTCTGCCCTGCAGAGCAAGCGTTACAACTCTTATCGCTCTGCCATCAAGCTTCCTGACCAAAGGGGCTCAGCTTTTGCTCACTTAGCCAGCAAGTCCACTGCTGCTCTCACCATCTCACGCCTTCTTCAGTGTTACAGCTCTCTCTTCTGGGTCTAGGAAGTTCTCAGCGCAGGAGCCCTTGGTCCTTGGTCCAAAGCATGTGTTCCACATATGTTCTACAGACTCTTCTTCCTGATGGTAGTGAGGTCTCCCTGAACCTCTGTTTATAAACCTATTGTTATATAAGCCTTCTCCTTGTCAATAGCAAGAATAGGTCCTCCCATCAGGACTTTGAACTGACCAATGTCCTCGGTAGACCACAATCACTCAATTTGCATAGTAACTGACCAAGCCTTTGCAAGAGTGTGGCCCAGCCAATCATTTTGCGGGCATTACAAGACCATGTATGGATAGGCCATATAAAAGTGATTCATTTTACCACATCATACTTGTTTATTTCGCGGTGAAACATGAAAGATGGCACCTCAAGTCTTTAAAGAGATAAGGTCTTCAGTATGAACTAATTTCAAAAATGATTCCAAAGGAAGGGATTCACTAATAAGGACCAAAGAAGATCATAGAAAATCAGATTAAAAATCAGTTCAGTTCTGTAAAAAACAAAACCTATTAGGCTATTCTTATGACTGAAAAGCTTTGATTCAGTGCCAAATTAGTCTTTACCTAGATAATAGGGTTTAGATTACAATTTGAAGTAGATAACTTCTACCAGCTGAGATTCATGTGTGAAGTGTCTGAATTATGGAACATATGTACTAAATTTTTATTACTTGAGATGCATTTCTAACTGTGTTAAAAAATATTTGGCAAGAAAATAACTTTCAGGACCTCCATTAAGTAATAAACTATGTAGTATACAAGGAAAATGAAGCCCTAGTGGAGAAGTGGTTAGAAGCTCTGCTGCTAACCAGAAGGTCGGCAGTTCGAATCCTCCAGCTGCTCCTTGGAAATCCTATGGGGCAGTTTTACTATGTCCTATAGGATCGCTATGAGTCAGAATCGACTTGATGGCAACAAATTTGTTTTTTTGGTTATACAAGGAAAATAGCACATTTGCAACCAGACTTATACAGGTTGGTAGGGAATTTGTCCAGATTGAAAGAAAAGATTTACTTAGTTCTTAATAATATAATTAAATAATTTTAAACAAGTCAAAAATACATAACAGTAAATGCTCTTAAGCTAATAAAATGAACTCTACTTTTTGTAAAATATTAAATATAGGAACGATTTTTGGTTAATTTTATTGAATGTAAGCCATGAACACACTGATGAATTGTTAGTAAACACACTATCATACATACAATGTTTGCTTTGTATTTTAAAGTTACTTTATAAATATTAAGTCAAACTTTTACTTGTGTTTATGTGTATTCTGTCTGCCACCTTTACAGTGGGCTGGTCTGCAGGTTGACATGTTTTTGTATGTGCCAGGTAGCACTCACATAATTAAAATATCATTTTAAAGAAAACATGCAAAATGTTTTGACATTTAAACATTTTCTTGATAATTTATATTCCAAAGTAATTTTGTTGCATATTGATAAGCCTTGGTGGATTCAATATGGTCATAGGGTCGTTGGAAAAATAGGAAATTATTATTCGAGGCTATTGGAATCACTTAGTTTTACAAAGGTAGCTTTGAAAAATAAAAATAAAATGAGTTAGAATGACAGCATATATTTGGATACTCATTAATCACATGTTAAAAATGGAATAAACAATTAAAAATTGCAGTGTCTGAATATGTTAAATTCAGGAGATTCGTGGGTTTTTTTAAATGAAGAATATGTATACTTGGAGAAAAAAATCTGCTTGTTTAGTCTCTAAATACTGGCTAAATTATATTGTATAATTAAAATTTTCTTAGATTATATATTATGGTAATCGAGTAACTTGTTCATAAATTATTGGTAAATATTCCATTTTTGTTTCCTTTATTCATTCGTATTTTCCAATTAGTTTGAGGTGTCTCTAAAAAAGCAGGAGTGGAGCTAAAATTACTCTTCATAAATGTAATCATACAGCACAGAGCTCTGAGGTTTATACTCCCTGAAATTCTGGTAAAATAGAAAATGTCTTGCTTTTTTTCTTTAATTCAGATTTTATTGCAAATACAGAAATTAGTATATGCCTCTTTAAAAGGGAATTTTAACAGATAGTTAAAATCGAACAAATGTTTATATATATATAAAATGTTTGTATATATGTACATATATACAATGTTTATATATATATATATATATGCATATATACCCACATATATATATGTACGTATGTATGTATGCTTTTGAGGATTAAGGTGTGCCTGGCCCCAGCCATGGTATTTTCAATCACCTCATATGCATGCAAAAGCTGGACAACGAATAAGAAAGACTGAAGAAGAGCTGCTGCATTTGAATTATGATGTTGGAGAAGAATACTGAATATACTATGGACTGCCAGAAGAAGGAACAAGTCTGTCTTGGAACAAGTACAGCTAGAATGCTCCTTAGAAGCAAGGATGGCGAGACTACGTCTTACATAGTTTGGACATATTATCAGGAGGGATCAGACCCTGGAGGAGGACATCATGCTTGGTAAAGTAGAAGGTCAGCGACAAAGAGGAAGACCCTCAACGAGATGGACTGACACAGTGCCTGCAACGATGGGCTCAAGCATAACAACGATTGCGAGCATGGCCAGGACCGGGCGGTGTTTTGCTCTGTGGTACATAGGGTCGCTAGGAGTCAGAACTGACTTGACGGCCCCCTAACAATGACAACATAACCTGCTCACCCACACCCTTTCAACACTGTCTCTAATAAATCTAAAGACATTATACCCCTGTGATCAAAGGAATACGATTTTTCTGTCATGATCAATGTTATTCTTATGCCTTCACTTCAAAAAGCAAAAAAGACAAACAGGTTATAGCCCTGTAAATTAAAAAAAAAAATCTGTATACAATACTTACTGCTGTCTTTTATAAGTTTGATTATAGGTGGTTACACAGAAACATAAACATAATATTTGACAGTGAAAGACAAAGGTAACATATATATTTGATGTTATCATTGTAGAAGTTATTGCATACTAATCTGGCTGTCTTCTACTAAAAAAAGGTGCATAGTAGAGTCAATCATTTTTATCTAAAACAATAAACCTTTCCCTCAGAATTTTCTCTTTTCCCTCTTCACCACATAAATTCCCTTTCTTCTTTAGAATTCTAACCTAACTTTTTAAATTTCCTTTATAGAATTCTCCACCACCTTCTCCATTCTCCAGTCTTTAATCATGTATATTTCTGAGAAGAGGAATCTTAGTCAGATCTTTAAAAACACGTCAGTCTAGGCTTAACCAATCTCTTCCAGAAACATTTTCACACTAACCTTTCTTCTCCCAATTATATATATCTATATATATATACACACACACACATATATACACACACATACATATATATACATACACACACGTATATACACACATATACGTACACGCATACGTACATATGCACACCCATATATACACACACATAAATAGATATAACAATTGACACAGACACCACAGAATTGTGCATTATGTTTGTTTCCATATTTATAACACGAGTGTATGATGTTTCTCTTATGATTTAACTTTAACTTGCACGGTCTCTAAAAGGGTATATGTTTTATACCTTTTTTAGATATATTTCTTACAGAACTTTTATACTATATATGAAATATGCAATGTACTATTTACATCACATTTATATCACATTTAGTTTTCATGTGTCTTCATCTCTGTAAGTAGGTAATGTGAGGACAAGTGCAACACTTTTAATATCTATACATTTATAGTACGCACACACACACATATTGACAGATATCATTTATTAAAAAAAGTGTAAAGCAAAAGTGAATTTTCTTAGATGGTTGAAAGAAAATGGCATCTAACTGGAGGTTTGTTATCTCTGTTGTTTTATTCCAAAACGGGCAGCTTATTAAAGCACAAACATTAAAGAAACAAGGAAATCCGAACTCCAATTCTGTTAGATTACGTGAGTATGAAGACAGCACAAGCTACCTTTTGTCAAACTAGGTGGAAAAATGACCCATAAGAATCAAATTGTTGATTGAGCAGTCTCCTGGTTCACTAACTCTTTCTGGGGAGCTTTGAGGCTTTATCATAATTATTATGAGGAGTTCTGCAAATCTCGATCTGAAATGAGCAGGTAAAATTACTTATCCATTAAGACGGATGTTGCTGACAACTGTCCTCTCCAGTGGAGTCAAAGGATTTTCATTAGGCCCGTATTTCCCCTGAAGAAATTGAGTGCTGTGAGTGCACTCAGGGATAAAAGTACTTAGTAGGAGTCCTCTGTAATGTCCTCAGAATGGCATACACATTTTCATGTGGCACTTAAATCTTCATTACACGCACCCGTTTTTGTAGAACACTTTAGATAAACAGAATCAGCATTTTACTAACCAGAAATACTGTGCTCCACAAAAGGGTTATGTGTCAAAACTTACTTAGAAAAGTCCTCAAAAATGGAATTCAGAGA
>NW_004444054.1:8623152-8624164 GCF_000243295.1 Trichechus manatus latirostris | reverse complement strand
GTCAATATAGGGGCCCAAAGTTATCATCCCCTTGGTAACATATCTATGAAGAAGTGCTTTCATGTGGCAATGGCGGAAGCAATGCATTACATAAAGTTGAATTTTTGAATTGCATTGTGTGGTAAAGAAATCATGGTTAACTTTGCTAATCTTTGCTGCCAGCATTCATGTTTTTCTAGAGATCAAGCAGAAATTCAAACCCCATCCATCTCCTAGGAAGCTGTATTAGATCTAGCATTTTAAAAATGTTACCATATATATAAAATATCAAATTTTAATATTCCTTCTCTGAAATACACATTTAAAATTTCTATTGTATTAAAGGAAAAGGCCTATCGTTTAGAAGGCCCATATTTTTATCTACAAAGTAAATCATTAAAAAACAGTATCTTTTTTTCAGGTATTTAAAATTTAACATATCTTACATAAAGTCAAACAAGATTTAGAATTTCAAAATGAAATCCTTTTTAGTTTACAAACCACTTTTTGACATTTACTTAGCTTCAACTTCTCAGGACAATTGTGTTTCTGTCCTAAATAACTAATTTTGCTGTTTCTTTTTATAATTCAAATAACTGAGAATGTAAACTTTGCCAATTTTCTCTCTTATACTATGAAAATATACAAAACAAATATTATTTCCCCTATCTAAAGAAACTTACAGATCTCTAGGGAAATGTAGATTAAAGTTCCTGGGTTTCTTTTTAATTCTAATAAAAAAAAAAAGAAACCTGAAATATTTAGTATTAGGAGTTTCATCGTTCTGTGTTTCTCTATTACCTACTGTTAAAGAAATGTGTTCCATACGCAGGGTGATTAAGAGCTCACAAAAGGCCCGGAGTTCGAATCCACCAGGTGCTCCCTGGAAACCCTGTGGGGCAGTTCTACTCTGTCCTGTAGGGTCTCTATGAGTTGGAATTGACTCAGTAGCAAAGGGTTTGGTTTGTTTTTGGTTTGTTTTAGCATTAACATGAATAATTTTATAATTCATGCTTTGAAGAAACACACTTCA
>NW_004444054.1:8614634-8623052 GCF_000243295.1 Trichechus manatus latirostris | reverse complement strand
CTATGAGTTGGAATTGACTCAGTAGCAAAGGGTTTGGTTTGTTTTTGGTTTGTTTTAGCATTAACATGAATAATTTTATAATTCATGCTTTGAAGAAACACACTTCATTATCTGTTCTGAGTGTTTCATATACATGATGATTTTTTTTTTAATTTTTGTCTTTAGATGATTTCACTAAATAAAGAAAACCATGCTACAGGAGTGGTCTCACCTACCAAATGTGGGTGTTTCAATATTGTTTCTGCTAAATGAATGCTCACTATAATACTTGTGAGATTTTTGAACTCTATGCTTTCACTGCCAGGAATTGCACTATTGTTATGATGAAAGAACTAATTAAATACATTTTTATTAGATCTTCAAAATTCAAACTGATTCAGAATATTTATAATGAATGATATTGTTCTTGGTGTAGTAATTAAGAAACATTATTTTATCTATGTCAGTATCAACTATGAAACAAATTCATTATGGATTTTTTTTATTAAAGTAAATAAATATGTAAATAAGGGCTATGCCAAACATAGACATGCATGAGGAGCTAGAGAGTAATGATTTTATTTAACTTGTTTATTTATTTTACTGAATATCTTTAAACTCTAGGTATCCGTCTTAATTTTATAAGTAATAAAGATTAAGTATCAATGCAGTATAATAACGTAATACACATGTGTAAAAATATTTTAATGATATATTCTACCACAAATTATCTCTAATAACCTCCCATTTATTTTGGCTTTCTATTTGGATAAACAGAATGCTGTTGTACAGGGTGAAAGATGTACCTAAACGACAAGGCAAAAATGTCACCCTTTTTTCTAAACATTTTGAACATTTGTCAATCTCTTTTCTAGACTTTATTTATTTGAGCAAATTACTACTAATAGGAAACATATTATGGTATAAAGCTTTTAGAGTTATTGGGTAGGATATTATCTTGATGTAGTGGTAGACTCTCAACTTCACTACCGACTAAGCTATCCCAGATATTGGAACAGAAATCTCACACAACAAATGAATATGCTCAAATCATATGGTTTAATAAATCAGTTTCAGACTCAAAATCAAGGTAAGAAAGATAGAATAAGTTAAAACTATTAGGAAAGGGCACAAGCAGAAAGACAGCATTGTCTGAATCTGGGTGATATGAGTCTGGCTTACATGTCCACATCAGCCTTCTTCAGATGATGGTGAGGTTAGGAGGAACAAAGCTGAGATTTGGACAAGGGAACATAATCAGATGGAATGTGCCTTGGGCTAATGATACATACTTGCTCTATAGATGAGAGGAGGAACATGCCTGGCCAAAGTTGCAGATTGTCAATTAGCTGCTGAAACTGTGGATTTTATCTGTGAATCTTGGGAGAGTATATGTAAGGCCATAATAAAACATAGGAGGTATATGTAAAGAGTGTTTGACCCAGAGGTGACATGACAATAACTTTGTCCTTTCCCTTCATTTCTATCTTTTGGAACGTTCTTATTTATTCCATCGTTTTCCACTGATTCTATCTTTAGCATGTTTAACAGGTTAGTATCTTCCTTACTGTTTGTATTTATCACTTGTAATGGATTATGTTTATGTCTCACAAGGTGCATGCTAACTGCCTATACATACTTCACATTTCCTATGGGTCTCTCCCATATCCTAAAAGCTCCTAACTTATTTACTCTTTATACTTAATGTTTGTTATGAATTTCATCCAATAATTTTTTTTGTCATTTATAGAAGAATTAACTATTTTTTAAATAAATCAATAAATTGATTTATTATGTGATTGATTGTTAAACATATCTTGCACATATAAAGAAAGAGAGAGAGAGAGAAACAGAAAAAGGTGCAGAAAAAGAGAAAGAGAGAGTTAGCTGGGGAAATTTAAAAACTATCTGTAGAAAATGAACAAGAGAGGAATAGCGTTGCAGGTCATTCACAGGTGGCAGAGAGAATGAGGTAACTCTTCAACAATCATTTGCATATTCTTTTAGCTCAGTGTCTATCACTTAATAGGAATTCAATAAATATTGGTTGAATAAGTGAGTAATGTTGAATTTGTGAAACAAAAAATAATTAGATTGGAAGGGCCTGCCTAACTATCTAAATGAGTTTGCTACATAGCTAATGCGTACCATCTCACCTCTCACAGAAAATGTGTGGATGTAATTATTGAACTTCAGTTAATATTTCTTGAGGAATCATGGAAAGTGTGCCATAATGTTCGCAAAATTATATAAATCATAGCCAATTATGTTTGATAACACTTTAATTAAAAATGGAATGGATTAAAGCAATGGTGTTTGAGGGATTTGAAACAAAAAGCAATCTTTTGAGCACCACTGTTTAATTGAATCCAAGTCATGCCCCTTTAACAACACTTAATGGTTATTAGTATGGTAGGTGGGGGGTGGGGGGAGGTGGGTGGTAAACGTACTAGACACATTTTACTCTGGTTCAGTAAGTTACTTGATTAAGTATTCCCTGATGTCCTTGGCCCAAGAGCTTAGCTTCAGTAAATTATTAGATTAAATCTTCCCTGATGTGCCCAAGAATTCAAACATGGACTAGATCATAGTACACATTGGTTGATCTGTAATATAGAATAAGCATTCCCAAAAAAGTGTTCATTTGAAGCAATCTTTGGGGATATCAAGAACAAGCAATTTTATTAATTACTTCAATAGTACAGGAAAATATATGCATTATATTTGCAGATGACATAAAGCTCAACAAGATAGTGAATAAACTGTCCAGGCCAAATAACTTCACAATGATCAGAGCTGCTCAAGACACTAAAGAAAGAGTTTTAAAGGTGTGAATGACTTGGAGAAGAAGACCAGGAGGTTGAAGGTATATGTTCTTCAAGTTGCTGAAGTGGACAAGAAAGAAAAGAAGATAACACTGGTCTTGTTTTTTATTCACTCTGACAATCTTTGTCTATGGGCAAAATATTGAATGACACAGGAAGCATCAAAAGAAGATGGAAAGAATACACAGGGTCACTGTACCAAAAATAATTCATTGACATTCAGCCAGTTTAGGAGATAGCATATGTTCAAGAACGGATGGTACTGAAAGAAGAAGTCCAAGTGGCACTGAAGGCATTGGCAAAAAACAAGGCTCCAGGAATAGACAGAATACCAACTGAGATGTTTCAACAAATGGATGATATGCTGGAAGAGCTCACTCGTGTAAGCCAAGAAATTTGGAAGACAGCTATCTGGCCAACTGACTGAAAGAGATTCATATTTGTGCCCATTCCAAAGAAAATTGATCCGACAGAATGCAGAAATTATCAAACAACATCATTAACATCACACACAAGTAAAACTTTGCGGAAGATAATAAAAAAAGGTTGCAGCAGTTCATCGACAGAGAACTGCCAGAAGTTCAAGCCAGATTCAGAAGAGGACAGGGAAGGAGAGATACCATTGCTGATGTCAGATGGATCTTGGCAGACAGCAGAGAATACTAGAAAGATGTTTACCTATGTTTTATTGACTATGCAAAGGTATTTGACTATGCGGATCATGACAAATTATGGATAACATTGAGAAGAATGGGAATTCCAGAGCACTTAATTGTGCTCATGCAGAACCTGTACATAGACCAAGAGGTAGTCCTTTCAACAGAACAAGGGGATACTGCATGGTTTAAAATCATGAAAGGTGTGCATCAGGGTTGTATCCTTTCACCATACATATTCAATCTCTATGCTGGGCAAATAATCTAAGAAACTGGACTATATGAAGAAGAATGGAACATCAGGATTGGAGGAAGACTCATTAACAACCTGCAGATGTGCAAATGACACCACCTTGCTTGCTGAAAGTGAAGAGGACTTGAAGCACTTACTGATGAATACCAAAGACTACGGCCTTCAAACTGAGTTGCACCTCAACATAAAGAAAAAAAAATCCTCACAACTGGACCAATAAGCAACATCATGACGAACAGAGAAAAGATTGAAGTTGTCAAGGATTTCATTTTACTCAAATCCACAGTCAACACCCATGGAAGCAGCAGTCAAAAAATCAAATGACATATTGCGTTGGGCAAATCTGCTGCAAAAGACCATCTTGGTAATGGTTTTGAATTCATTGCACCGGCTGTTTGTTTCTTTTTTCCTCTCCTTTTCTGCCTTCTCTGATTTTAATTGAACATTTTAAATGATTCCATTTTATCTCCTCTCTTAGTATATCATTTATACTTCCTTTTAAAAATATTTTGTGGTGTACATATAGTTTAAAATATACATTTTAAAATAATCTAAGTCCACTTTCAAATAACACTATACTAATCTACCTTTAGTGAAGGTACCTTCTGGCAGCATATCTTCAGTTCTCTCCTTCTGACCCTTGTGACGTTGAACATTGATGTTGTTCATTTCACTTAGCCATATACTACAATTACACAATACCTTGGCACTATTGCCTTGAACAAATAATAATCAGTAAGATAAATTAAAAATAAGAAAAATAAAGAATTTAACTTACGTTCATTAATTCCTTCTTTTACACAGTTCCTTTTCTTTATGACCCATAAAATTTTCTTCTACCTGAAGACCTGCAGGACAGGACTGCTGGCAATGCATTCCCTCATTTTTTGTTTATCTGAGAAGTCTTTATTTCTCCTTCACTTTTGAAGGATACTTTTGCTCAGTATAGAATTATAGGTTGCTGTTTTGTGTTTTGCTTTTCTTTCAATGCTTTAAAAATTTCACTTCACTTTCTTTTGCTTGCATGATTTCTGGCAAGAAATCACTGTAATTATTATTCATGTTCTTCTGTAGGTAAGGCATCTAGTTTTGTTTTTCTCTAGCTTCATTTAATATTTTCTATTTATCTTAGGTTTTCTGCAGTTTGAATATACCTTAAAAAAAAAAACATTGCCATCGAGTCGATTCCTACTCATAGTGACCCTATAGGACAGAGTAGAACTGCCCCCATAGAGTTTCCAAGGAGCGCCTAGTGGATTTGAAGTGCTTACCTTTTGGTTAGTAGATGTAGCTCTTAACCACTACACTACCAGGGATTCCACAATATGCCTAAGTATATATTTTTTGTATTTAACTTGCTTGGTGTTCTCTGAATTTCTTGGATCAGATGTTTGGTGTCTGTCATTAATTTTGGAAAGTTCTCAGGCATTATTTCTTCAAATATTTCCTTTATCCTGATCTCTCTTTCTTCTTCTTCTCATATTCCAATTACATGTATGCTATACACTTTGATATTGTTCCACAATTCTAGGATGATCTGTTTTGTATTTTTGTTTTGCTTCTTGATTCTTTTATCTCTTTTAATTTCAGTTTAACTGACCCATAGGGTTTTCAGGGAGTGGCTGGTGGATTCCAACCGCTAACCTTTTGGATAGCAGCCATTGCTCTTAACCACTGCACTGCCAGGGCTCCACATTTCTATTGACCTACTTTAATGTTTACTGATCCTTTGCTCAGCCACGTCAAGCTTACTGATGAGCCTGTTGAAAGCATTTTTCGATTCTGTTTCTGTGTTGTTCTTTATTTTTACTTTTAGCATTAATTTTTAATTCTTTCTTAGAGTTTTCATTTCAGTGCTTATATTGCCCATTTGTTTTGTATCTTGTCTGTTTTTTTTATTAGATCCCTTAACATATTAATCATAAAAGCAAAAAAAACCCAAAAAACAAACCCAAACCCATTGCCGTCGAGTTGATTCTGACTCATAGAGGCCCTATAAAACAGAGTAGAACTTCCCCATAGAGTTTCCAAGGAGCAGCTGGTGAATTCAAACTATCATCCTTTAGGTTAACAGCCAAATGCTTAACCACTCTGCCACTAGGGCCCCATATTAATCATAGTTATATTAAATTCCCTATCTGTTAATTTCAATATCTGAGTCATATCTGTGTCTCATTATTATGATTGCTATGTCTCTTCAGACTGTGTTTTTTTCTTGCCTTTTGGTATGCTTTATAATTTTTTCATTGAAAGTCAAATATATTATTTTAGATAATACATACTGAAGTAAATACATCTTTTGTGTGAAGAATTATATTAATCTGGCTGGAAGTTGGATTATATTTAATGTTTGTTGTAGCTATGGACACCATAGTCTTCAAATTCTTGTGTCCTTATTTTTGTCTCCCTTCTTGATGTTAGGACTTGTCTATGTAATCCTTCTCAGAGAGAGTCTAGGTGTTTGCAGCTCTTTCAACTATAACTCACTGTTACTGATCTGGAGTCTTGTTGGTGTGATGGTATGATGTGGTGGCGGGGGAGCATTCTATAATTTTCTGATTGACTCTCACTCTTTTAGTAAACCTATGTCTTGGGATTGTGACCTTTACAAGTGTTTATTTTCCTCTTCGTGTGGTATAGCTTTTATTCCCTGCTCATTTCCCTGTCTGCAGCTTTTTCAATTTATTTCTGAGAAAATTTTTATGCTGTTTATTATGTTTTTCATTAAAAAAAATTTCCTCTTTGTCACGGATTGAATTGTGTCTCCCAGAAATATGTGTCAACTTGGCTAAACTGTGATTCCCAGCATTATGTGATTGTCCACCATTTTGTAATCTGATATGATTTTCGTATGTGTTGTAAACCCTACCTCTATGAAGTTTATGAGGCAGGACTCAATCTACGAGATTAGGTTTTTGTCTTAAATTAATCTCTTTTGAGATATAAAAGAGAGAAGTGAGCAGAGAAGCAGGAGGTCCTCATACCACCAAGAAACAAGAGCCAGGAGAATAGTGCGTCCTTTGGACCCAGGGTTCCTGCGCTGAGAAGCTCCTAGTCCAGGGAAAGATTGATGACAAGGACCTTCCCCCAGAACCAACAGAGAGCAGAGAGTCTTCCCCTGGAGCTGGCACACTGAATTCAGAAGTCTAGCCTCCTAGACTGTGAGAGAATAAATTTCTCTTTGTTAAAGCTATCTACTTGTGGTATTGCTGTGACAGCAGCACTAGATGACTAAGACACCCTTATTAGAGGCAGGAAGGTTGGAGCAGATAGGAGTGGTGATAAATTTCCCTTACCTACCTGGGATAAGGATTTAGAATTGCACTCTGGTGAAGTCCTTTACCCTGAAGAGTAGGACTTTGTTATGAAGTCTCGGGTTTTATCATGTTCACACTTCCTTTCCCCTGCTAGAATCAGAAAGGGCTCTCTCTTGGATCTTCACCATGAGAACCTGGTAGGGTCCTTGGAGCCTATGAAAGTGTAGCATCCTGCTAAAACTGCAAGATTGCAAGGACTTTCTCACTCTCAACGCTAGCCATGCTCAGCCTCCAGCAATGTATCAAAATTACCATTTAAGTGTTTCTACCAGTTTATTGCTCTATTAAGAACATGGCTGCTAACCAAAAGGTCGGCAGCTCAAATCTACCAGTTGCTCCTTGGAAACCCTATGGGGCAGTTTTACTCTGCCCTATAGGGTCACTATGAGTTGGAATCGACTCTGAGGCAATGGTTCTTTTTGGTTTATGGCTCTGTTGACTTCTGCTCCAGGTAAGCAAATCTCAGTTGCTGTATCTCTGAACAAGAAAGGGATATTGATTATTTTTGAATAAAAACTTGAGAAATAAGATTTACTTATGAATTGTTTGTTCCAGCCGAAGTGTCTTCAAATAAATTGAACACTTCTTAAGCTCTAGAAGTATGTGTTATACAACTTTATATCATCTAAAACAGTTCATACTGAGTCTCATGCTTAATAAGATTTCAATCTATATTTGATTAATATGCTTATTGAAGTCAGGCATTGAAGATAACTGAAATTTCTGCTTAAAGGATGTTTGTAATGGTCACACTAGCAAGTTTGAATAATGTTAACATATTCTCAAGATGGGTTATTGTTTATGAAACCTTTTCACAACCTTTCAATCAATCTATCCTTATAATTACTGTATGAGGTAAGCAGGGATTATTAGTCACAGTTAATCAATGAGTTAGGCTACAGTTTTCACTTCAGTTTTATTAAGGTAAAAGTTGCGTATTATTGCATTTTGTTAAGAATGAATTCACAAGTCTAACACACCTATTAATTAGGAGAACTTATGATAAAGACACCAAAGTCATTTCCACTAAGCTCAACTTTTCACACACACACACACACACAGACACACACACAAACCACTCACAGTTATGTCTGATTAACCACAAGTGTTTTATGTCACCTTATTATGTTTCTATCATTTTTATGTCTATGATTATCTATCACCTTATACATTTAAAAGATAGAGTACATCTAACAAATCAATATTGTATACTTATAATTTGATGAGTTCTGAGATAATTTCTTATAGTTAGATTTATGAAATATTTTTTAAAAGAAGCTAAAATGAGCACTTATAGAGGTTATACTGAAAACTTTGCATACATACGTTTACACTCTGTCTATAGGCTTTCAACACATGGCTTTAAAGAAGACAAGGTTTTTAGAACA
>NW_004444054.1:8610474-8613380 GCF_000243295.1 Trichechus manatus latirostris | reverse complement strand
GATAAGCAGAAGTATTAAAAACTCACTGTACTTGTTTAATCCAAGATTTCTATCATTTCAGTATATACCTTCTGTTATACTCAGATAAAGTACAAAAACTACAGATTTATTACAAACCTCATGCATATTTAAGTATTCATGACAAAACAAAGTATATTAATTACATTTTGACATGTCTTCCTCAGTTCCTCCAATGGAAATGGCATTTGTAATATATCTACAAATGAAGTCCAAATTCAGTTTGCATATTAAAAGTGAATCAGAAAACTCTTGTATGGTATTTCCACTGAGAAAAACAAAATACAACGATGGAAGACCACTCTCATCCTCAAGTACTTTCCTGTTATAGAGTAAGGTTTTATATTGATGATCTAAAGCAGTATATTTTGTAAACCAACTTAAGTTGACTCAGATTTTATATTAAACTTAAAGTACACTGATCTTCAACTCAAGGACAGAGGTAATATTTATTGAGCCCCACATCAGCAGGGCACTATCTTCTGCATAGTAGTTACACAAATGTTTTATTTTTTATGTGATACAATGATGTTTCTAACTTAGTTAAATTTCGTTTTGGTCAACTAAGTTTTCTTATGTTTGTTTCAGATGTGATTTTGATAGATGTTATTCTATAAATTGTTTTTAGTTCACACTATTTATGATTTTCCACCACCCATCTGTAGTTTGTCATACTGTGGTGGCATGCATGATGCTGTGATGCTAAAAGCTATGGCACTGGCATTTTAAATACCAGCAGGGTCACCCATGGTGTACAGGCTTCAGTGAAGCTTCCAGACTAAGACAGCTTAAGAAGAAAGACCTGGAAAGCTACTTCTGAAAACTAGCCAATGAAAACCTTATACATCCAATAAAACATTATCTGACTCACTTGCTTTGAACACGTCATCCCCAAAAAATATCAAACCTGTTGCCATCAAGTCGATTCTGACTCATAGCGACCCTATAGGACAGAATAGAACTGCCCCATAGAGTTTCCAAAGAGTGCCTGGTGGATTCGAACTACCAACTTTTTTTTGGTTAGCAGCTGTAGTTCTTAACCACTACACCACCAGGGTTTCTGAACATGTCATTAGGAAGAATTAATCTCTGGAAGAAGACATCATGTTTAGTGAAGCAGAGTGCCAGCAAGGATGAGGGAGACCTTTGGTGCGATGGAATGACACAGTAGCTGTAATGATGAATAGGATCAGGCTGGAGATTGTGAGGAAGACTCAGGACCAGATAATATTACATTGTATTGTACACAAGGTCACCACGAGCTGGAGTTGACTCAATGGCAGCTGTCATGGACTGAATTATGTCCCCCCCAAAAATGTGTGTATCAATTTGGCTGGGCTATGATTCCCGGTATTGTGTGATTTTCCTGTATGTTGTAAATCCTGCCTCTATGATGTTAATGAGGGAGGATGGGAGGCAGTTGTGTTAGGCAGAACTCATAGGCAGAACTCAATCTACAAGATTGGATTGTGTCTTGAGGCAATCCCCTGAGATATAAAAGAGAGAAGGGAGAAGAGAGACGGGGGACCTCCTACCACCAAGAAAGCAGTGCCGGGAGCCGAGCCCATCCTTTCAACCCGGGGTCCCTGTGCAGAGAAGCTCCTAGTTAAGGGAACATTGATGAGAACTCTGACAGAGAGAGACAGGCTTCCCCTGGAAATGACGCCCTGAATTGGACTTTTAGCCTACTTTACTGTGAGGAAATAAACTTCTCTTTGTTAAAGCCATGCACTTGTGGTATTTCTGTTATAGCAGCACTAGATGACTAAGACAGCTGCTATCTAGATAGCTATCTATTTATCTATCTATGATTATGGGAAAGAATGACTCTTAGTGTATATATAGTTTGGGCATATACTCAGCTATTTCATCCCAAGAACAATTTCATCTTTAAAGTTACAACTTAATATTGACAAATATTAGTTAGAATAAACAAATAGTGGAAGAAGCAGAACATATCATGAAATCAGAGTTTTCTGGGATACATAGTTTGAGTTCATTTTGCCTCATGTAGGATGTTTCAAAAATTTTAAATGGGAAAAAATATATATTATTCCTTCACATTAGTTCAAATTATAGGTGATAGTATATTCTGGTAAACCTATGTAAACATCTTTTAAGTTCTTCACCATAAAGATATCATATTACATTAATATGATTGTTATTTTTATTATTTAGTGTCTGCTTTTACTTGATATATCATTTGTTAAATACGTGGAAGCAGACATTAGGAATTGTCAGTAAATCTTTTGTGATTATTTTTTACTTTAAGTCACTTTATATAAGGAGTTTTACATTGAGTTTTGCTGAAAAACATAATGTTTTAACAGAGGTTTAGGAGAGGAAGATTAGAATAAATTTCCCCTAAATATGACTTGAAATGATTTCAAAACCAGTTTTAGAATCCCAATCCTCCGTTATGTCATATTTAACCTTGAAAATGGAAAGAAAATAATATTTTAGAGATGACCTCCAAAGCCTTTCACGTGTCAGGGCCCAAGTTCAGGCCCCACAGAGTCTGTGTTTCCACAGCTGCAGATGGTGGCATCACTCACACCTCATCAGCATCTGGATCTGTTAAACACACATTTTCACACACAGCTTTGACACCAAACCTCAGAGAGGAAATATAAAACCCAAATATTTTCACAGTAACGATTATATATTTTGGAAATATATGTCGTCTAATGTGTTATTTTTCCAGCTCAATATCATCAGTCAGAGCAAGGCCAAGGGCTGACTTCAGAACAGATCATCGATTGCTCATATGCAAGTTCAAGATGAAGCTGAAGAGAATTAAAACAAGTCCACAAGAGCCAAAATACAACCTTGAGTATATCCTACCTGAATTTAGAGACCATCTCAAGAACAGATTTGATGCATTGAAC
>NW_004444054.1:8599920-8609846 GCF_000243295.1 Trichechus manatus latirostris | reverse complement strand
AGCAGTGTTTTGTACCTTACCCATCAATGTGTTCCTCAAGGGAGAGAAAGACTTTTAAAAAATCGCCAGGTCCAGCATCAGAGCATCTTGATACCAGAACATTAGAGTAGTAGGCACATGGGTAAAGATGCAGAATTAAAGTGAGATTTACTGAGTAGTCCACTTCCAACTTCATGCCTGTATTCAAAATTATTTAAAAGCCACTCTTTGTAATGAAATGGCGTAAAAAGATAAGAGATAAAATTTCAATTTTGCTGAATATTTTCTCCAAAGGATGTGGTTTAAACATATGGGTTTCACCAGAACATAAAGAAAACAAAAATCCTTACAACAGTACCAATAAACAACATTGTGATAAATGGTGAAGAAATTGAAGTTGTCAAGGATTTCATTCTTCTTGGATCAACAATCATAGAAGAGCAGTCAAGAAATCAAACAACATATTTCATTAGGCACATCTGCTGCAAAAGACCTCTTCAAAATCTTTAAAAAGCAAAGATGTGACTTTGATGACTAGGTGTGCCGTGGTATTTTATTTGCTTCCTATGCATGCAAAATGAGAAAGGAAGATCTAAGCAGAACCGAAACATTTGAATTGTGGTGTTGGTGAAGAATATTGAATACACCGTGGACTACCAGAAGAACAAACAGATCTGTTTTGGAAGAAGTACAGCCAAAATGCTTCTTAGGAGCGAGAATGGCGAGACTTCATCTCATATACTTTGGAAATGTTAATCAGGAGGGACCAGTCCTTGGAGAAGGTCATCATGCTTGGTAAAGTAGAGGGTCAGCGAAGAAGAAATGGGTTAACACAGTGGCTGCAACAGTGGGCTCAAACAATACAGTGATTGCAAGGATGGTACAGGACTGGGCAGTGTTTCATTCTGTTGTACATAGGGTCATTTTGAGTCGGAACCAACTCCACAGTGCCTAACAACAACAAAGGGTTAACTGTCAAGTTAATTTAGTTTATAGAATTACAAAATACATAAATATATGCTTTTCAAAGTGATATATAAATTATTTGTCAACAAAGATAGAAAAATGATATAAAACTGATCACTGTAAAAGCTTTATATCATTTTTGTTGATTACAAAATAAAAATAAGTCTGTGTGGTTACTGAAGAAATAAGGATACATTGTAGTTTTTAGTTTTGTAGTAATAATTTTTACTCTACATTTAGTGGTGTTGCATTCTATTTTACCCATTCACTTTTTAGGACTTTATATTCAAGAGATAAGAGTATATATTTTTTGGAATAATTTTTCTGTCATTGATGGAGGACCCGATGTTCTACATACATATGGATTTGTGTGGGGCTATAAATTTAAATTTACCTGAAGTCCTTCTAACTCTGAAATATACTTAAATGACTTGTTTCTCACTTGGTTCTTCAATAAAGACAACAATGACTTTAAGACTTTTATATACATTGTGCTCTGTTGGTATTTTGTCTTGATACATTACTTTTCTGTGTACTTTCTTAATACCTTTTTAAAAATAATTTTCCATATAGGCAAATGAAAAGGTACATTTCACAATTGACTTGCACTTCAGGTTGCATTTGATGATCTTTAAAAAGTGGTATATAAAGAACAAAATCAAATCTATAACATTGTCTTACAGATTCCTGAGACAACATCTGAATTACAGACTCTAAAAAGTGCAGAATAAAATATATGTTGTTATGGGTTGAATTGTGTCCTCTCAAAAGATATGTTGAAGTCCTAACCCCCAGTACCTGTGAATGTGACCTTTTTTAGAAATAGGGTTTTTGCAGATGTAATCAAGTTAAAATGAGGTCGTTAGGGTGGGCCTTAACCCAACATGACTGGTGTCCTTATAAAAAGATGAGAAGAGACACAAACACAGAGACACAGGGAGGATGGCCATGTGAAGTTTGAGGCAGACATTGGAGTTAAGGAAAACCTGGGGCCACCAGAAGCTAGAAGAGGCAGGAAGGATCCTCCCCTAAAGACTTCACAGGGAGCATGACCCTGTGGACACCCTGACTTTAGCTTCTAGCCTCCCAGAACTCTGAAGGAATAGATTTCTGTAGTTTTAAGCAATGCAGTTTGTGGTAACCTGTTATAGTAGCCCTAGAAAACTAATAAATATGTATATATGAAAAATATAAATATGTATCATATGGTATAAAATATACACAATGTATTTATAAAATATTTATATATTTTGCATATTTAAGACGTATTTATAAATGCAATATTTCTCTAATTACACATAAAATACATATTATAAATACAAAACATATACATGATATATAATGTTTTCTATCTTTAGTATGTATTTATAAATGTTACATATATAATTATATATAAATTGTGTCTAAATGTACATGTACTTCCTAATATAAGTATATATAATATATAAATCTATCCTATTATTGCTTTTTATTTGGAACATGCAAAGAGTAAGCCTACTAAGTCTACAAGGCTCAAAAAATTTCAACTAAAATACGGACTTTGTATTTGATGATAAAACCACTGTGAGGAATGTATCAGGACTACTGAGGAATTAGAAAAATATCAACAGATTGGATATGAAAACGTGTTCTGCTTTTCAAAAAGAGTGAAAACAATATTCTTAGAAATAAAGGTAAGTACGTGTGACTATTTTATTGTAGAATTATTTCATATACAGATTCTTTATATACTGTAATTTACTGATCATATTATTCATATAGCAGAAGCCATTAAGTATAAGTCAGGTGTTAAGGATTGAATTGTGTCCTCCCAAAAATATGTATTGGAATCCTAACCTCTCTGCCTGTGGATGTAATCCTGTTTAGAAGTAGTATCTTCTTTGTTATGTTAATGAGGTCATATCAGTGTACATGTCCTAAATCTAATCACTGCTGAGTTATAACAACCGCGGAGGATTAGACACAGAGGCAGGCACATACTGAGGGAGAGAGACACCTTGTGATCATTGTCTACAAACCAAGGAACCAAGGAACACTCAGGACTAACGGTAAGAAAGGAATTGACGTGACTAAGATGCTGATTTGGACTTTGGGCCTCCACAGCTTTCGGAAATACGTTTTGATTCTTTACAGCCCCTCACTTGTGGTATTTCTATTACAGCATCACTAGGTAACTAAGGCATCATGGAAAAGGATCGACAAGGGGGATAATGTGGAGCTGGTAGTAGTGTAGTCTGATAAAGTTATTACTGCTTGAAAACCTAAATAAATAGAAGCCAACATATGCATAGTCCTGAGTGTTTTGTGGGATGGGCACACCAGGGGGAAGGGAAATCTTGGGGGCCATTTGAGAATTCTGCCTACAATAGGCAGAGAGAGATGATGGTCTGGGCAGTTTCAGCAGAGGCCCCTCTTTCATTCCCCTTCCAGCACCATGGGGGAAGCTTTCTCAGGATTCTGTCCTATGTTTTCTGTGAGCTTCTGGCTGGTTTACTGAAGGAAATGCCTGTTAAGAGAACATGAAACCCCTATGTTTGCAGCCTCCAGTGGGTTCTCACTATCCCACTAGCCTCTGTCTGATCTTCAGCGAGTTGTTATAACTTTCCAGCTTACATAGTATTCAGCAGTTATCTATCCATGGCAAGCAAATGTTCTAGTCCTTTTTCTCCCTATAGCTACCTGTCTCTCTCTAGATTTTGGGAGAGTTCTTTGCCCTGAGACCTCTGTTTTCTGATGGGTTCAAAGAAAGTTGTTAATTTGCAGTTTGTTCTACTGTTTTCTTTCATTTGGGGTGGGAATGATTCTTTTTCCAAGTCTCTCTGTCTCTGAACTGAAGTATTGTTGCGTGCTGACTTTGAAAGTTTTATACACAGAAGTTTTAAATTCTTATATAGTCAAATGCGTTGATCTTTTATGGTTTGTTTCTTTATTCACTATTTTTCTCAAAAGGGCTTTTCTCTCTCTAAGATTGTATAAATACTCATGGGTGAGTTCTCTTGGTTAGTTTTTCTACTTAAAGTTTAAATAAGTGTATATAACCAAACTTAAAAAATATGAATTCTGTAATTGTTTAAATCTCTCTTCCAGTTGAGCTTTCGAGGCCATTTCAGTCCTGTTGTTGTTGTTAGGAGCCACTGGGTCGGTTTACGACTCATAGCAACCCTACGTACCTCAGAACCAAACACTGACTGGTCCTTCCCCATTCTCACAATTGTGGCCGTTTGAGCTCTTTGCTGCAGCCACTGTGTCAATCCATCTCGCTGAGGGTCTTCCTCCTTTTTGCTGACCCTCTACTTTATCAAGCATGGTGCTCTTCTCCATGGACTAGTCCCTCCTGATAACATGTTCAAAGTATGTGTGTACATAGGGTAAAACCTTGCTGTAATTATATAGATCCCCCTAATTTCTTAAATATATAGTTTTTATCTCCATTCTTGTACTAAACCTTATGCACATACCTTGCTGTGAGTTATTTTTCATCTCCTCTTGGACATTTCAGGTCCATTTATCCCCTTGATGCCTAAGTCTGAACGCCAAGAAGTCTTCTCCAGGCTGTGTATGTTAATTCGTGTTTCTATGTGCTTGCACTTTTTTTTTTTTTCTTTCCTCATCCTTACTCTGGTGATTACACTGTTACCTATAGAGTAGTGGAAAAGCATTGGTGAGATGTAGGAACCTACTTTCTAGTGTTAGAGAATTTATGATGTTAACTTTGGCATGTACTTTGATATGTCTCAAATTCAGTCCCCTCATCTGTAAGATAAACGCGTTGAAGAAGATAATCTTCAAGTCTATGGTCATGCTCAAAATTCCATGTTGCCAGTATTTAGGCTTTTCAAAACAGGTCTATTTTGTTCTGCCTTTCCCCCCCCATAGGGCCTAATACATAGAATAAACATAGTTTTAATTAAATAAATATTTGTGGAATTAACTATTTGTCTTAAGAGTCTCATTGGGAACGATTCAATCTAGCAAAACCTACTTTGAGCGCATCTGTGTGCTGAGTTTTTCAGTGTCACAGAAAAGTTGTGAACTCTTTAAACTATGAAAACATTCAAGGAAGATCAGGAGCCAATCAATATGCAGCTAGAGACAAGTGTGCTGAAATGTAAGCCCAGATCATGGTTTCTAGTGCTAATACAGTATCCACTGCAAGATGTTCTCCCAAAATCCCATTTGATGCCATTCTAAAACAAACAAAAACAAATTGGCTTTAGTATCTTCAAGAACAGATGAAATATTGAGCATCAGAGAGGGAAAAAAAAAAACAAAAACTCAGCCCTCCCTGTATCCTAACTTCACTCAACAAACAAATAAAGAAAGAAGAGGAAAAAAGGAGGAAACACGACATAAATTCTTTTTCCAGTCTAGGTTTTATTCTTGTTGGAAATCACATTTTCTCTTTAAAAATACCAGATGGTGCTCACCTATTTTCATTGCAGCATTATTCACAATAGCAAAAGGATGGTAACAACCTAAAGTGTCCACAAGCAAAATGTGATACATTCATACAACGGGATACTACACAGGCATAGAGAATAATGATGAGTTCTTGAAACATAATGTGGATGAATCTGGAGGACATTATGCTGAGTGAAATAAAGCTATCACAAAAGGACAAAATTGTCTGATCACACTTTTATAAGAAGACAAGAATAGATATATATTCAGAAACTGGTGGTTACCAGAGATGGGTGTCTGGGGGGAGAGAGAAAAGCACTCTCAAGATAGTAGACACTTGTTATTTTTAGTGACAGGAAAGGTAGCAACAAATGTGAGTGAAGTGCACACAGCTTGACCAATGTAAATGTCACTAGGAAGTGCACAAGAGAAAAGGATGATTCTGGTAAAAGATATGACTAATACAATTTTTCAACAACAACAACCAAAAATATGTATGTGGTTACTCAAATATGCATATAGGCATATATGTGTATGTGTATGAATGTGTGGGTACATATGTGTTCATAGATAGATGTATCTGTAGGCATATATACATACAGGTATGTGTGTGCATGCATGAATATTCATATACATAATAAACAACACAGGGGACACAGTCACGGTTACTTCTTAGACATAACCAAATACCTCGTGAGATTGGTTTCTAGGCTGGAAGTCTTCAGACCATAGTCTCATAGGACAACTCAGTTAATTGGCATAATATAGGTCATGAAGTGTATTTTCTACACCCCTATACAGTGAGTAGCGCCTGGGGTTGATAAAGCTTGCAAGTGGTCATCTAAGATATACCTATTGATTTCTACTCCTCCGGAACAAAAAAGAAAGAAGGGAACCAAAGACTCGGATAATTAAGTCTACAGGACTAATAGTCTACACTAACCATGGCCTCATCTACCCTGAGACCAGAAGAACTAAATGCTCCCTGGCTACCACTACCAACCATTCTGATCCAGGCCACAATAGATGGATTCTGATAGAACAGGAGAAGAATGTGGAACAGAATTCAAATTCTTAAAAAGTCTAGGTTTACTGGACCATTTGAGACTGGAGGACTCCCTGAGACTGTAGCCCTGAGATATCATTTAAATCTTACACCAGAATTTTTCCTTTCAGATAAATAACAGCTTGGCTCATAAAATAAAGAATATTACCCATTGAGTAATGAGTTCCTTTAAAAAATCATCTATATGAGACCAAATGTTTAAAAATTACTTTAAAGCAAAGATGAGAAGGTAAGGGGGCAGGGAAACTGGAAATGGTAGAACCAGAACAAAATGAGTAAGAATGACGACACGCTGTGAAAAATATAACCAGGATCACTGAAGAGCTACTGTAGAAATTGTTAAAGGGGAGCCTAATTTGCTGTGAAAACTTTCACCTTATCCACAATATAATATTATTTAAAAACAAAAAGGGACCAAATAGTGAGGTGGACAGTCTCAGCAGATGATTCCAGTAAACACCACTTGATGTCCAGATTCAAATACAAAGGAAAGGTCAAAAAACCAAATGCAGTCTATAACCCACATCTGCTTCACTCTGTCGTGTACCAATTTCCTTATCTTTTTCCATCTTGAATTCAAAAAAAGCCCCAGGACTTTGGTCAAATGCTGTGTGGATAAGAAGTTCTTCGCGACATAAGTGAGTTGCGTCGTTTCTAGGCGATCTTCCACTAGACATGCCTCAAGCTTGCAGAACAGTTGAAGATAGATGGGAATGTCAGCCTTCAGTAAGTTATACATTAATCCGTGCTCCCACTGCAAAGACAGTAAATTTTACTCTACGGTCTATGGGCGAGAACACGGATGTGTATGCTGCTAAGCTTTTTCCCTTTTTTCCTTTGCTTGCTAACACCTCTGGAAATGATGAGCGAAGGCTTACTAAAAATCCATTTCAGAATGAAATATGCTCTATTCCACAGGCAGTTACTGTTATTTCATTCAGTGACATTTCCTTAGGCTTCAGATATATTTTAATTCTACTAAATATTCAGGTAGACTCATTTTTTATCTAGCTAGACTGGGATTGTTTTTGTTTTTTTTTCCACGAATCCAATACTATTCAACCTATAAGTCACATAAGAACCTTAAAGGCAAATGGACTTGTTTTGTTTTATTGATTATTATATATTCTACTGCTGTGCTCTATCTTTAATTGTACTTTTATAAATTCTAATATGAAGTTAAATGCCAAGGTTTTTGTTGAATCATATACTACAGATCATTTTTACAGTAGTGGTATTGATTTGATTTTTTTTCTTGTGTTCGATCAAACTCAATTTACTTTTCTAAGATTATTCCCATATTTAAAAATCTAAACATATTTATTTTATAATTAAATATCAAAGACTGACTATTGCCTGAAGCTGAGAACAATTTGCGAATTTTGCAGCCATGATAATGCTCATATTTCTATATAAAAGGCCAGCTATGAATATTTAATATATCATAGTAATAACTAAAGGCTTAAGCATGTCTCTCCATGTTATAAAACTTGAAAAAAATCAGAAAAAAAGTTAAAATAAATATTGGCGAAGTAAAACTGTTTTTTAAACCAGCAGTGAATTTCGGAACTAGGTCTATACACTGAGCATATTTGATTGATTTTTCTGAAATGTTTTTTCCCTTTTTCAGGCACTAGTTCCTTTTGCTAAGACATGGAAAAGCAGGGCATAGCCATAAATAGACTGGTTTAAGCCATGTGGACCATCCACTGTGGCCCGAAAGATAGGATCATGTGATTGGCCAGCCTGGCCAGTGTTGGGAGGCCTGGTGAGTTGCACCTAGTAAGCCTATGAGGCATGATTGTTATAAATTGGGGACCAAACCCATTGCCCTCCAGTCGATTGTGACTTATAGGGACCCTATAAGACAGAGTAGAACTGCCTCATAGGGTTTCTAAGGAGCAGCTGATGGATTTGAACTGCCAGCCTTTTGGTTAGCAGCCAAATGCTTAACCACTTTGCCACCAGGGCCCCATAAATTGGAGAAGGAGTTGAAATTCATATAAAGATAGGCTGAGCAATAAGAATTCTAAAGTCATATTGCCTAACTCTTTCTAAAATCTTTTTGCGATTCTGAATAAAATTCCATGTAACTTAAAATAAATTTGAAAATGATTGCTATTTTCCAGTGTTAATTCTCTTCATTCAGAAATGTGGAATTTCTTTCCATTCCTGCAATGCTTATTTTATGTCTTTAAATAAAGGTGTATAGTTTCCATATACACATACTAACTTTTTCTTGTTGCCTACTATTGAATATTTTTTGTCCATTTCTATTTATAACCACTCTTGAAGTTATGAATGTATTATCTTGGGATCAATATTTGGTATCCAGACTCCTCACTGGTTTTAATATTCATTTATTTAGGCCCCTGGCTACATCTCACCTTTGGCAACAGTAAAGTATAAAGGAATGGAAAGAAAAAAATAACAATATATGACCAGTACCCAGAAGCCACCATAACCTAAATTTATCTATTTACTATCAAAGTCCATTATATATCTGCTTCTTTTCCTTCTTAAACATAAAGAAACTTCATGATAAACAGAGAAAATAATGAAGTTGTTAAGGATTTCGTTTTACCTGGATCCACAGTAATGCCCACGGAAAAAGCAGTCAAGAAATCAAATGATGTATCGAGCAAATCTGCTGCAAAATGCCTCTCTAAAGTGTTGAAAAGCAAAGATGTCACTTTGAGGAATAAGGTGCACCTGACCCAAGCCATGGTATTTTCAATTGCCTTATATGCATGTGAAGGCTGAACAATGAATAAGGAAGATGGAAGAAGCATTGGTGCCTTTGAATTACGGTGTTGGTGAAGAATACTGAATATACCAGGGATTGCCAGCAGAACAAACAAATCTGTCTTGGAAGACGTACAGCCAGAATGCTCTTTAGAAGGGAGGATGGTGAGACTTAGTCTCACTACTTTGGACATATTATCAAGAGAAACCAGTACCTGGAGAAAGAAGACATCATGCTTGGTAAAGTAGAGAGTCAGTGAAAAAGAGGAAGACCCTCAATACGATGGATTGACACAGTGGCTGCAACAATGGGCTGAAGCATAGCAACGATTGTGAGGATGGCGCAGGACCAGATAGTGTTTCTTGATGTTGTACACAGGGTCGCATGAGTCGAAACTGACTGGACGGTATCTAACAACAACAAACATGCAGAATCAAGCATACCCTGATGTCTAACAACCCCTGGGTCCCAGTTTTCTTTCCCATTATGTTTTCTACCTTAGCTTGAGAGATAGAAGTCAGATTTTCAGTCCTGAAAGACAGATGAATTTATGGCATGCCGCTCTATAATCATGATTTGCTCATCACAGTTAAAAACGCCCTACAGCTCTATCTATCCCTTTCCTACTCCAATATTATTGCTATTGACATTTTATTTTCAATTACTTTTTGCAAGGTAAGTTGTTTTAATTATGTTTATTGTAATTCTTTTTACTTATAAAAGGGTTTCTCAACAGATGAAGTAGAGCCATTTGGGAAAGGACAATTT
>NW_004444054.1:8595259-8599380 GCF_000243295.1 Trichechus manatus latirostris | reverse complement strand
AGAAGACAGGTTTGGATATCTGCTTTCAAAAGGTCACAGCCTTAAAAATCCTATGGAGCAGTTCTACTCTGCAGACATGTGGTTGCCACAAAAATGAAATTGACTCAACAGCAACTAACAACAACATCAGCATTTATCCTTACAGTTTGGAGTTTTACTGTTATGTTTATATGCGTGGATTTATTTGTGTTTATTCTGCAAAGTACTTAGTGGGAGTCTCAATCTAAAAAATTACATATATATTAAAAATATGTATATGTATATCTATAGCTATATATATTTTTTTCAGAATACATCTCAGGGGCTGTTTCTTCTGTGGTCTCCTTTTAGACCACCTATTAGACAAAAGCTGGAGTTTCTAGTTCTGTCCTTTATGTTTTAAACTTCACTTTTACAGCATCTCTATATTAGCTTTTATGTTGTGTTTTGGAAAATTATTCTTTGTTTACTACATTAGTCACTAATATACTCCCTTACTGTGCCCAGTCTTCTAGCCAATCCCTTTTAAAATTCCTTTCTTCAAAAATTATAATTTTTTTCTTACAAAAATCTCTGTTTTTATTAATTTCTTCATCTTTTTCTTTTTTTGTGAAATATCTCCATGTGCTCGAATTATCACTTTTGTTCTTATTGGCTGTTATCTTAATACCACTGCTAATACAAAAAATATTTCTTTTAAGTTCCTTTTCATTTTCTTCTATTATTTATTTTTCCCTGGGAGAGTATGCTTTCTTTTATTATTTACTCCAATGAAGCTGGTCATTTTCCCAACTTTCTGATTCCCCTCCTCCCCAAATATCATAGAAATCCAGTGCAATCTTATAGTTGTTTTGGCCTGAAAATTGCTGGACCCAGATACAGAAAGGGCTTTTCCTCGTTTTTCAATTTCAAAAGCAATGCATATGATTATGCCCATCCCCATGCATTTCTCCAGGCCACTGCAATACTTGTCTTAATTTGTATCTTACTAATTTTATGACAATGCATTAAAAATAAACATTATTTTTGCTGTTACTCTTTCAATAGTAGACTTCCATATTTTTACTATTTTATTGTTTATTATTTTACTTCAAGATTTTCTTAGAAATGACTGTTGAAATATATTGAATGCTTTTTCCATCATCTACTGATATATTTAAATGTGTTAATTTTGTGCTTTATGTTCATAGATCTTCTAATGTTGTACCACCCTTGTTTTCCTGTAGTTGTCTAGTTGTATGTTATTCTTTGGGTTACTATTTCTTCAAGAATTTTGCATTAATAATCATAAGAAAAGTGTCTGTGGTTTCAGTTGGATTCTATCTTTGTCACATTTGAGTCTTGAGGTTATGCTATCTTTATAAAATAAATTATCTGTTCTTTGGAGTTTAGATTGAAGATAACAGAAATTAAG
This sequence comes from Trichechus manatus latirostris, assembly GCF_000243295.1. Taxonomy (NCBI): domain Eukaryota; kingdom Metazoa; phylum Chordata; class Mammalia; order Sirenia; family Trichechidae; genus Trichechus; species Trichechus manatus. The sequence continues at coordinate 8,597,987 of NW_004444054.1, read as the reverse complement.
ATAGTAGATTAGACAAAACTTAATGGAACATGTTGATACCAAAACACCAAGCCTGTTGCCATCGAGTCAGTTCTGACTCATAGCAACCCTCAAAAAAGCATACTATCAAGCCAGTTGGCAAAGCAATCTGAAATGCACTGTTTAGACTCCCAGCCCCAGCATCACAGAATGAGTATAAAAAAGTAGATTGTGGTCCTGAAAGACATCAGGTAATTTTCAGTATACTATTCTGCCATTACAGCATATTGCTCCAAACGGCAAACATATCGAGTCATACCTCATTAATCATGAGTCTAAATGATAGGCCACATCTGTGTTATGGATTGAATTATGTCCCCAAAATAGTTACTTTGAAATCCTAATCTTTGTTCCTGTGAATGTGACCCTGTTTGGAAATAGGGTTTTCTTTGGTTATGTTAATTAGGCTGTACTGGCATAGGGTGGGTTCTAAACCTAATTCCTTCTCAGTGGTGTCTTATAAAGAGAGCAGAATAGACAGAGACACACACAGGGGGAAGAAAAGCATCAGGTGAATATCCATCTACAGTAGGTAATAAGCACCAAGAAACACCCAGAGCCACCAAAGCTGAAAGAGACAAGAATCTTCCTCTAGAGCCCACAGAAAGAGATAACCTAGCTCTGCCAACATCATGAATTCAGATTCCTAGCCTTAAAACTGTGAGACGATAAATTATTGTTCTCTAAAGCCATGCACTTGTGGTTTTTTTGTTTGTTTGTTTTGGGTTGGGGAGGGATCACTAGGTCACTAAAACAACTTGTCACTCCACAGGAGACAATAGCAAAGATCTAAAGGACACTGTTTGTATCTAATAGCTCCATATCCCCCATCACCGTGAAGTCAGTAGACCCATACATATACCATTCATAGTGAAAATATCAGGGAAAACAAAACAAAACAGTACTTTCTAAAAAAAAAAGAATAGAAATCCGAAAAACTGAGACATCAAAGAAAGTAAATTTAAAGTAAACAATACATAGATATCTATAAATCATTAAATTTTAATTTTATCAACCCCTAACCACACCTAAAACAATTGAATGAGACCCATGAGAAGAATCAAATAAGCTGAAGATTACCAAGTCACTGTGTTTACATTGTGACTTTGTGATGAGCATCCATATGCACGATGGTTGAGAACTGAGTCATGCGACCTTATGACATCAGTCTCGAAGGCTTGGCTTTTGACACAGAAACTGGGGTGAAACTAGGAACTACATGTTTCCAAGGGAGAGGATGCCCTGGTTTAAGATCCGCATACTATTATTGCTGTCGTAAATATTTCATATACCAATATCTGAAGCCATCTGAAAAAGCTGAGATTGTACAAGCAGGGTATATAAAGTTGTAAAAGAAGAGAGTCAAGGACAAGTTCTAAATAACATCAGATTCATTTGACTTTCAATAAAAGACAAACAGCAAAGAAGCCTTCAAGTTCTGTGGAGACTTACAGGAGACCATGGCCTCACGGAGGCCAGGGAGAGAAAATAGTTCAGGAAAAAGTGGTCCATTGCATCTAATACTGCTAATAATTCAAGAATGATAAGAGATGAAAAGTATCTATTTCATTTAATGATAAAGGGGACATTGTAAACCTACTGAGATCTGTGTCCACAGAGTGGTAGTAGAAGACGCCAGAGCAACGTGGGTTCAGAAATGAGAGGGTGGCAAGCCGAAAACAGAAAGTCAAGAATTTTGGATCTGAAGGAATTAAATATGCTACAGAATCTCTTTCTCTCTCACACTAAATGACATGTTCAGCTCATAATGACTACATAACACAATATAAGTAGTCATGAATGAAAAGGGTGATGATGAGGACAGCTGAGGGACCATCGTGCCAATGTACCGAAACTCTCCTTTTGCCATGAAATAAATAACCAAGCTTCAACTATTTTTCACACACACACCCCCAAAATTTTAAGACAATGTATTGTGAATGAAAGAATCAACAGCAACAACAATAATAATAGCTAAAATGTTTAGAGAAAGAACATTGACATTGTGCTGGACATTATAAATATATATATAATTACAGTTAATCTTCATATCCTATTATGTATGAATTTTTAAGATTTGATTTTAAGGTTGAGAAAGCCGAGTTTTAGAAAGGCTAAGTGACTTCCTATCTGTTTTACTTAAACAACTCTATCTCATAGAGTAGTTGTAAGGACAAAATGTAATAATGCTTGTAAAGTACCTGGCATGGTTACTGGCACATAATAATCACACGAAAAGATTTTGTTGTTTTATCTTTGATTTCTGGTGCTCTTCTTTTCTTAAGATTTACTGTCACCCTGAAAAGGCTTTTCCTGAGTCATCCAAACCCTTAATGAAAGGTAAAATGCAAAGATCTTAGGATATTTTTAACTCCAGTTATCCATCCCACCCTACATGTTTATGGTTATATAATTTAATTTAATTTTGATTTTTTTTTTTAAACCAATGAGATTTTAACATGTTTTATTTATCCAGCCCATCATTTGGATGACTCTAGATATGTACACTTTGTTTTTAATTCCTCCTTGCATCTCAGACATCCCATTTGTATAATTTTTCCACTGTATGAAATAAGTTCTTTAGAATTATCATTACTAGTGGCAATATTTCCGGGTGTTTTGATTTTTGTGAAGAGCAATTTTCTTAGTTGCTAAGAGAAGAGATTCTGGATCAAGACTGCCTTCAAACTCCACCTGCCATACACTAATC
>NW_004444054.1:8561430-8594866 GCF_000243295.1 Trichechus manatus latirostris | reverse complement strand
GGCAATCTTTTTATATTTCTGTACATTTTTAAGATCGTTTTCTTTGACAGTGGTCTTCTGCAGTTTCACTATAAATATATCTAGCCATGTATTTATTTTTCTTTTCATTGCCTAGGATTCGCTGCATATCTTAAATTTCTGCAGATTGTGGTTCTTAATCAGTTTATCCTCTTCTTCTATTTCTAGGTCTCAAATTAAATGGGTTGGACATTCTCAATATATTGCTTATGTATTTTAATCTGTCTTTCATACTCTCCATGTCTTTTTCTCTCTGTGAAATGTTCTGGATAACGTCTTTGATCCGGCTTCTAGTTTGTTACTTTTTTAACTGTATCTACTCTGCTTTTAAAATTAATGCTCGAATTTTATTCTCATTTAAGTTATTATACTCCTAAGTACCATATATTTTCATTGAGTATTTGCAAACTTGCTTGTTTCTGTTTTGTTTTGGACGTTGTGTTTTCCCTCGTATATAATTTATTTTTTCCCTGAAGGGTTATACCATGGGGTCTTTCTTTTTATTTACAGTGTAAGCATCGTTGTTTTATGATCTGTGTGTCGTATTTTTAGTATCTGAACTGTTTCATATATGTTTGTTTGTTTCCCTGCTGGTTCACAGTCAGGGAGCACGGAAGCATTGATTCTTTGACTTGTTCTTTGTTGGTTTGTTTGTCTGACTGTTGTTTTTTTTTAATACGAATAATAATAATCTTTGAATAATTCCCTGTGATAACCTTTGGAGCCTACGTGAGAGTAAATATCTCTAGAGAATATCTGCCTTTGCTTTGGCTTAGTGACTGGACCCTTTTAGTCCAGAATTTAACTAAATTCATGGCTTCAGTTATTTTGGATTTTGCAGGTATTGTGATTGGAGGCTCTAAACCCAAAGGCTGGGTGATAATCTCACTCTCGGTTCTCTTTACATCTTTCTACTGATTTTTTTCAGCTTCCAGACAAGTTTCCTTATAACTGTTGTTTTATTTTTTCCCTCTCATCCTAGTAAAGTAGACTTTTACATTCACAAATTAACGTGAGGAGGTTTTTTAAAGGACTCTTCACCTTCGACAGGTTGCAAGCTTTCACATCTTTGTCCCATAACTCATGAAACATTCAAAACTGAGGCTCAATTTCATCAGCGATTGACAAAGTAATCAGGACAAAGGCAGCTATAGTTTTCCGCTTATCCCTTTGGGTCCCTGGGTTGCTAAATTTTGTCAGACAATTTGCAGCAATATCATCCCCTCTTCAATACCTTTAAGAAGATTTATTTATAGTTTACCTAGCATTTTTAGTTGCGTTCTAAATCATGGTTCCCCTGAATAACCTTGTCCAACATATTCATAGAAATGCACTGGTTTTTATGGGACTTTTTCAACGAGCCCTGTTTTTTCTTTTCTTGTTCCATGAATACGCCTCTATTTTTTCAGGTATTTGCTTGGGTTTAATTTCATTCCACTAAATTCTAAGCTACATGTAAGCAGAGACCAGGTCTTTTTTTAATCTTGTGTTTTCTGTATCAGGAGTAACCAGTTGACATCAACTGGATTCCAATTCATGGTGACTGCAGGTGTACAAGAGTAGAATTGTACTCCATAGGGTTTCTACTGCTGATTTTTCGGAAGTAGATCACCAGGAGCTTCTTCCATGCACCCCTGAGTAGACTCAAACTTTCCTGTTAGCAAACAGCACAATAATTGTTTGCACCACCCAAAGATTCTGTCAGGCATATTATCCCTGAAACATAAGAGAAACTCAAACTTTTGTTTACCAGAAATATGTGCATCTGAACGTGTTTGACATCTTCAAAAAATGTTTACTCCTATACTACTATCATGGTTAAAACTACTTTTTTTTTCACTTTTAAAATAGTATTCTTATCAATACCTTCCAAAGTGCTATATATTGATTCTATGAAATTAAACTTAATTTTTTGGAAACACTTAAAAATAATTCAGAACCTAGTTTGGTGATGAAATGAATGATCGAATTGTTAAATACAGCATTACCTCAAAAAAGAAGTATGACTATGAATTCATAAGATCGATTTTTTAAAAGCATGATTCCTAAACTGACATTGAAAGAAATTTCAAATCCTGTAATCTCATAATTATACTCTCAATCTCATGACTATAATCTCACGATGACATTCTTTTACAGAAATAAATTTGGGTAGGTTTATTTAAGTGTTCTTTACCATAAAGGCACATTTTTTGCAGACTGATGCATTCTAGTAAGTGTTTCTATATGTTCATTTCATTACACACTGTGTCTGAATAAATGATTCTTCAGAAACATCTGCCTTAGTCATCTTGAAAACTTGAAATGTTTACATGTGCTAATGGATCAGCTTTGAATGCATATGTACAATGCCTCAGTATCTTAACATTCTCTACCTTCCACATTGCTTATGTGGCAGCAGACCAGTTACCAGCATCTGCTGAGTCAGTTCCAACTCATGGTTATTCTTGTGTGTTTCACAGTATAATAGTGCTCCGAAAGGTTTTCAATGGAGGTTTTTCAAGAGTAGATTGCCAGACCCTTCTTTCGAGGCACCTCTGGATGGACTCAAACCTCCAACCTTTAATTAGCAGCCGAGCCTGTTAATCATTTGCACAAGCCAGGAAATGATCTCTTCTTTTGAGTTTTTTTTCTTTTATCCAAATTCATATGATCATGTAATTTATCAATATATTTCCATTTGTATATTCAAATTTTAATATATTAACTATATTTAAATTGATAAAGATTACTCATTCAGTATTTAATGTAGAGATGATTGAAGTTTGCACTGCAGAGTATGCTATGTGTGGGTATGATGTGTTGATGCGTGCAGGACATAAATGTAAACTATTTGGAAGAAAGACTGCTAACTAACTTTAATATTGATTTATTCTCCCTTTTTATGAAAGAGAGCACATCTCTGAGGATATTGTACCATGGACATTGAGAATTAAACTATAATAATGGAAATAACATTTGGCTTACTAGATGGTTAAATTTACACAGGAAATTACAATGATAACTAAAATTTCCAGTTCATCTATTTACAGGAACAAAATAATTTTTAATTAAATAAATATATTAGTGGATAAATATTTATTTTCATTGATTCATATTTTCTAGTTTTATTTTTTATATTGAGGTAGAAATGGGAATGGCAAAATATAAGGGGGAAAAAAGCATTACTGCCACATGTAGAGAAGAAAAAGTAATATTTTGTGTACTAGATATGCCCAATGGCTCCTAAAAAATTCTTCAAATTCTATGATAGATAAAAAAATTAAAATCTAATGTTAAATAGTTTGAAGATCCTCGTTTCCTTTAGTATTTTGTGAGCTGGGGAGACTTTCCTCATTTTTCATTGAACTGGGGTTTTTCTGTTCTCAGGACTCTCTCCCCCTTTTTTTCCTACCCTAACTCCATTAAACACACACACCAAGAGAAAAAATGCATGCATTAGTGTTTATTTGTCTCTGCTAACGATATGAATGATAGAAGCTGGCAGAAGGGCCAAGCAGCGGTCAGGGAAGCACTCCGTGACTCGCTGCTGCCTCCCATCACATGCGGTCTGCTCTGATCGCTAATTGCCTGTCACAGCCACTGAGCCACGGAGCCGGCCGGGCTGCCACCTCCTGTTTGCTCAATTGTCATCTCCTGTTAATTTGAACCCCGTCGTTTTTTCCATTGTTTCTATTTTCTCCATCCCGCCAGAAGGAAAATCTATTCTCTCTATGTGGTAGGAGTATCAAAATTTTAATTTTGAAGAAAAAAGTTAATGAAAAAAATCTTGTAACAAGTGACTCTCTCACCAGGGCTGCGTGATATTTTCTCTACCGTGCTGTCGTTCAGAGTTCGTGTCTTTTTCTTTTCCACTTCCACTCCCTTATTTTCACAGCACCAGGGTTCATCTGGTGAAATTTTGCAAACCGCAAGCGAGAGCAAAACAAAGACAAAAATGTGGGGACATTTCTGAGGCCAGTTTGATAATAGAGAATCTTGGTGCTTACTGGCTTCTACAAAATATTATAAAAAATAGATAATTTAGACAAACCTATTGTTTTCTACCTTATACATCATTAGCTGACGAGGCAGATACATTCCCATTAATGTACTCTACGGTGGTATCTTCCAGCTACTTGATATCTTCGCGACAACCTCCTCGCCCCAGTGTCATTTTGAGGGCTCATCTATGACTCACAATTGCTAGAATGAAGATGCAACTTTCCACTTGCCAGGAACTGTGAGTGGAGTCTTTGGTCTTAGAAGAAGCAAAGTTACCTACATCTCTTTGCTGTCCTCTTGCATGTTTTAAAAATTGTCAAGCACCCTTGTCCTTTGCCATGATCTCTGAGCATTCTAGGGCAGTGCTTGGGTCTCAGGGATGAGAAAACATGCATCGGTTATTCCTGGCACTGATCTAAGTGTTAAGAAAAAGAAATGAAAGAGTAGTTCGAGTTTGGGCATTGTGCACAGTGAAGGGAAGCTAAGCAGAAGTCCAGAATGAAGAGTGGATTTGTTAGATGCCTCTTCTGTATGATATCAATCAGGAGACTAGATGCAGTGGTAGCTGAAAGGTCTGGGGTATAAATGTAGCATTAGTAAGTGAAGGAAAGAACAAATCTTCACTCAACCTTTGCAAGTAAAGTTACTTAACTTTAATTAAATTTAATGTCTACTAGTTTTGGAACTTATTATATGCAAACTTCTGTGCTAAGTCACTTATGTAAGTAAAATTTCAGAGATAATCCTCTTGAGAAACTTACAGTACAGTACGGTAAATACGACATCAATCAAAGTCATTGTTTGCAGTACTAGGTTCACATAATATTCTATAACTTTATATTTAATGAATATTAATGATTCAAAGAATAATAATAATAAAACTAAATTAATGTAAAGGGTAACAGAGTGTTGGACATATTTTGGTTAAATGTTTAAGAATATAGATATCCCATTCCAGAATGAGGTAAAATCCCATAATACAGTTTTGTAAAGTAGCTTTCAAACAACTGATTACCAAAGTTCCTCACTCACATCAGAGGTATAAAAGGCTGATAATTAAAACATAGAAGATAAGTTTTTGAAAATTGTTAGCATTTTGAGTCTAATAATAGTCCTTTGAAAGAGGAGTAGCGGAGGATTTTCCTTCCACCTCAGTTCAAGAGGAGAGGATGTGTGGAGATTATTAGGAAGCTTCATTCTTTCTTTTGTCAGATATAAGATTCCATCTGTTATGTATAAGTTAACTATTTCTGTGTAACAATTAGCCAAACATTTTTTGGTTTAAAACAACAAGCATTTATATTGTTACAGTTTCTGTGGGTCTGGAATCTGGACCCAGCTAGCTTATACCCATGACTCAAGCCTTCTCACGAGGTTGCAACCAGGCTGCCAGCCAGAGCAGCAGTTTCATCTGAAGGCAGGACTGGGGAAAGGGGGGTAATCGGTTTTCAAAGACACTCATGTGATTGTTGGCAGACCTCCAACCTTGCCATGTGGACCTCTCAAAAGCTACCTCGAAACATGGCAGTTGGCTCCTCCCAGGGAGAGCAAGTCAGAGAAAGCAAGATGAAGTACACAAAGTAAAAGCCACGACATTTTATAACCAAATCTTATATTCTATTTCACACTTAAATGGCCTTCACACAAAGACATGACTCCCAGGAGGCAGGAATCATTGTGTGTTAGAGGTTACCTACCACATTGCAAAAAGCACCATTTTTAATGTGTCACTAAGACAGAGGAGACACTGCCAAAGATTATAAGACATATTCTCAATTCTGAGATGTTTGGATGTGAAAAAAATGTGTGTATTTCTGCTGCTGAGATCCTCTCTCCCAGAAGCCACCCTCTTTAGTGGGGCAAGAGTAACGATGATCAAGCCTAGATCTTTTTCATGATGTGGCTTGGCCTAAGGGAAACTGACCCACCAAACATTGGTAGTGGGGGTTGGTCCACTTTTGCCCCATCTCTCAACCTTAACATTTGTTTCCAAATTTCTTCTCCCCTGCTTAGATAGGCATGCTGTCAAATCAGTCAGTCTGGAGCCTAACAGACACCAAATAGAAAAAAAAAATTGTTCGTCTTCCTTTCATGTAACCACGTCTACAACTGATGCTTGAAAGAACCCCTGTCCCCCACATTGCTTGAGTTGGTTGAAGAATTTGGAAGGGAGGAGAGGCTAACCTCATACCATGAATGCTGCACTCCTTTTAATAGGATCTCGCAGGATCAATATCCTCCTTTGTTCCTCCATGAGTTCAGAATCAATAGGAAGATGACATCCATGAGAGATCTGGGGGCGGATGGTGTTATAATTATTTCTGTTAAGCTGATGGAAGCATGGCTTAAAATGTAAGGTCATTAAGGGTTGTTAACTCTCCAATTCTGAATTAAGCAGATTCACTCTCCTCAACTGCCTGCCCCTCCCCACACACACAACACCCCATGCCCCAGTGAACTAACAGCACAGAGAACACCAGATACCACAGCACTCTCTGAATCAAGCTGATATAAAATAATAATACAGTAAAACCTGAGAAAGCCAGAACCTGTGTAAGGCCAAAACCTGTCAGAGAAGGAGAACTCAAATATTTTCCACTGATATAGAGAGTGATAGAAGAGTGATAAGACTACATCCTGTTAAAGGTGGGAAAATTTCAAGACCTGCAAAAATAAGACAGTCTTGTCGAGTTCCAGTTCTCGCAGGTTTCACTGTAAAAAGAGGCATAGTCTCCCAAAGTTGCAAATCAAATAAATAAATAAGTCATTCTTCCTTTTCTGAGGTAAAGTGAAGGGCAAATAAAGTTTTCTCAAGTTTTTAATTCACTTATCCCTCTGAAATTAATCATTAAGACTACACTTAACCAGGCACGTGCTACGCTCGTCCTCAGGACAAGATGCTATAACCCACAGTATTTCTGCTAGAAGTGTTTAATCTGATGAGGCTGCTCATCCAATTCCAAATCCTCCCATTTGGATGTGCTCTGGGGACCATTGTTGGCCCATTACCTTTGCCCATGAAGTCCTGAAATTGGTCAGAACAGTAGATTAATTAACTCTAAGGCCATAATTTACCTAAAGACTAAAAATGTACTCACCATTCTAATTTCTGTTCCAAATTATAGCCAGTCTGTCCAATAAATTTCACCAGGTTAGACCAAATCTGTAACATGATAATGTAAAAATCAGCCAGTTTCAACATGGAGATGCACAAAATTAAAACCAAAGCTCTACTTTTAACAAACAATGAAGGAGAAATTATAATTCCCCAGATTAACTTTTCTTACCCTTATAAGTGAAGTTCCAAGAAAGTTTAAAATGCCAACTGTGAAGTCTACAGATCGTAATAGCCAAACATCATCAGTCCCAAATTTCTAATCTCGCTCAGTCTCAGTCAGAAAAGTGTAGTGATGTTAGCTCCACTCTCTCATGGACAATAGAATTATAGTCTATGCTATAATGTCCACCATAATTGTCTCACAGCCCTGTGATTATCTCTTCTCTCAAACTCAGTGTTCTGTTCCTGTAACTGTAGTATCACCCAGATTAGATCAAGAAGTGAAGCTGTTCTCACTTTTTCCTGAAAGCTGTAACACAAGGGGGCTAGTGAGAACCAATAAACTAGCGTGAACTCTGCCGAAGAGCTATGTCTCTAAATATCATTTTCTGCAGCACTTGGGCCTGTTTCTATCTGCTTCTGGTGTTTTCCTACTCATTTAAGAAAGGATCAGCTGTGTTCATGCTTTTTATTTGCTCTTCTCCTCTGTGTGTCTCATAGGGCTAGCACCATTTGTTTTATTTGAGTACCCAACTTTATTATTATCCTTTATTTGCTTTCTTACCGAGACATTTATTTTACTAACATATTCCTAAAAGTCTTCCATAGTAAAATATATACAATCGGGAAATTCTGGAACTTCCAAAAGCATGCATTGTTCACAACAATCTTTTCCACTTTCCTTTTCTGAATGGGAAAACCATACCCTGAAGTTATTTTTCATCTCCCACCCAAGCCTGTATTAACCTTTTACTTTCCTGAATTTATTTCTTTAAATCTCTCAGTGAATTTCCCCCCAATGTTTAATATTGATACATTTAAAACCCACAGTGTTGCAAGAATAGCACACCAGTTTCAAATATGATCACCCATATAGCTTTAACTTGGATTTATCAATCATGAGTATTTTACTACATTACAGTATTTTTACTCAAATAATGCACACCTTCTACGTTTTTTACTTACACTCCCCCTGTGAGGTATTTTTTCTTCATTGTACTTCAGATGAAGGTTTACAGAACAAAGAGTTTCTCATTAAACAGTTAGTACACATACTGTTTTATGACAACGGTTAACAACCCTACAACATGTCAACACTCTCCCTTCTTGACCTTGGGTTCCCTATTACCAGCTTTCCTGTCCCCTCCTGCTTTCTAGTCCTTGTGCCTGGACTATTGTGCCCCATTAGTCTCGTTTTGTTTTATGGGGCTGTCTAATCTTTGGCTGAATGGTGGACCTCGGGAGTGACTTCATTACTGAACTAAACGGGTGTCCAGGGGCCACACTCTCTGGGTTTCTCCAGTCTCTGTCAGGCCAGTAAGTCTGGTCTTTTTTTGTTAGTCAGAATTTTGTTCTACATTTTTCTCCAGCTCTGTCCGGGACCCTCTGTTGTGATCCTGGTCACAGCAGTCAGTGGTGGTACCCGGGTACCATCTAGCTGTACTGGACTCAGTCTGGTGGAGGCCGTGGTAGTTGTGGTCCATTAGTCCTTTGGACTCATCTTTTCCTCGTATCTCCTTTTCTTCATTCTCTCTTGCTGCCGAAGGGTATCCTAGATGGCTGCTTACAGGCTTGGACCCCCAGACGCTACTCTGTGAGGTGTTTCTGTAAGCGCTGCTATGCCAATTTTTGTTTACATGCTGCTGTAAAGAACAGATTTGCATAGTGAGCTATGAAAATGCCTTGCTGGTGGAGGGTGCAGTTGGCAAACAAACAAGGAAGGCATGCGTTATTTGAGTAAAAACACGGTACATTCAACATGTATATTTTTGATATTGTTGTTTGCTGATATTTTTTGAGAATTACTTGCAGACATCATGACAATTCATATCTAAATATTTCAGTATCTGTTTTCTTGGAATGAGGACCTTCATCTAAATATCCACATTACAATGGTCACATTCAGGATCTAACATTTACTTTATTCTATTATCTAATAAGCAGATCATAGTCAACATGCTCCAATTGTCCTGATATTGTCCTTTAGAGCTTTTTTGTTGTTGCTGTTATTGTTTGTTTGTTTTGTCAATCCAAGATTGAATCAAGGATTGTGTCTTACATTGAATTGCCATGTCTCTCTTGTCTCTTGTAATCGAAAAGATTTTTCAGCCTTCTTTTGTCTTTTACAGAATTGACTTTTTTTGGTCTATTTCCTCATGCCTAGATACAGATTAAATACTTTGAACAGGAATACTACAGATTTTAGAGATTACTTTTTAATGTCTTCGCTGCCTTGTGCCTTCCCTGTTGTTCTTGTTGTTAATTGCCATTGAGTCAATTCTGACTTACAGTGACCCATGTCTGCAGAGTAGAATTGCTCCACAGGGTTTTCAAGGCTGTAACCTTTCAGAATGCCTTCCCTAGGAGTCCTAATTCCAAAAACCTATCAGGCATGTTCTCTTGGGAAATAGGCCATAGGTGCATCTCCACTTACAAGATGTGGGTCATCTTAAAACTCATCCAGTAATTCTGTGAGTATTTTACTTATTATTGCTGGTATTCCCCTCTCAAGTTAACTTACATTTTTTTTTAGCAGTTCTTTGGTATGGTTGTCCAGTTCTTCTAGATGATTCTCTAATTACTACATGCAGGTTTGAAAAGGTGCTTCTTAATAGGTTCAAGAATCTAGGCTGCTTCTGGAGATTCATTCCCAACTCCTTTCTGAGCTAACCTAGATTATTTTGGCCCTCAGTCTCCCTTGCTGATGTAATAACTGTTGAAACATTGCCTCATATTTTTTAATACCCTCTTTAAGAGCTGTTATTCTGGAACATATATTTTGAGATTTATTCCCATTCTCCTTTTACATAGATCCTGATTTACTGTTGAAATCCATGGCCTATTGAAAAATACCCATCTGCTCTTTCATGTCTAATTACAATTTTGACTAGTTGGTCCTGAAACTGTTGTCAAACCAGAATATGAGAAGTTGGGAATAAAAATTCCCCCAACATTCTACAAAATAATGACATTGATGACTCCTGTCCCTATCCTATAAACAGGGTGGGAGGTAGGCGCGTCTTAGGCTTCCTAGAAGCAAAGCCTGAGACAGGGATCTGAGAGCATAAGATTTACTGAGGACATAAAGGATGGAGATTACAAAGAAAAAAATCCAGGCTTGGGCCTGATCCACTGGAAAGCTCTAGAGGAAGAATCACACAGCAGCATTGCTCTTGACTTGAAAAGGGATTGGGCTTTCTAGCCCATATCAATCACTGAGTGCAAGTTACCCTAGGGGCAGAGGTGAGTGGATATGGAGTAGACAGACAGGCTGGCCATAATCCCCCAGGAAGTTGGTCTATTTGGCTGAGGATAATTCTCTGGAGTAGAGAGGGCACCTTCGAGCCTCTCAAAACAACTGGAGGCTGGTGTTCCCGCCAAGCCAAGGGATCTTGGCTGGACACCAACAGCATCCACTACATGGTGGTCCAGCTTAATCACTAACTAAGCCCTGGAGAAAGGATCTCCTCAGAATGTGGAAAAATAAATTATTCCCCTTTACACCTCAGCTGTTGGTTCTGTATGCCAACTCTGTAACAAAAACACATCATTCTTCTCTAAGTACATACACATACAGCCCCCCAAACAATCTCTCTTTCACTCTATTTATTTATTTTTTTTCAGCTTCCATTCTTTCTGCCTAACTACAGTCTTGGAGAGAGGCTAAATTCATGAGTCAGCCACACTTTATAATAGGAGGACAGCTCCTGGAGGTGTCTCTTGTCAGATACCTCCTGTCGCTCCCCAATATACAAGATGCAGTCTTTGTCCGAAGCACAGCTTAAGACACTGTCCTTGAAAGATTCAGTTGGAGGTCATTAATTCTAGACAGAGTACCCAGGTGAAATGTTTGAGACAAAGAAACTTCTGGAACTGCTTAGGTCCTTTTTACTACATGGCCTGCTCTCCAGCGTTCTGTTGCTTACTGAAGGATTATTGGCATCCAACTAAAAATTATCATTTTCCTTAAGTTAACTATATTCAATATCAACTGCATATACCAATAGAAATTTTCTATTACAGTAGCCCCCCCTTATCATAGGGGATATGTTCCAAGACCCCCCATGGATACCTGAAACCACAGATAGTACCAAACCCTATAAATATACTATGTTTTGTCTTTTATATACATTGTTGTTGTTAGGTGCCGTCGAGTCAGTTCCGACTCATAGTGACTCTATGTACCACAGAACGAAACACTGCCCAGTCCTGCGCCATGCTCACGATCGTTGCTATGCTTGAGCCCATTGTTGCAGCCATTGTGTCAATCCACCTCGTTGAGGATCTTCCTCTTTTTTGCTGACTCTCTACCAAGCATGATGTCCTTCTCCTAGGACTGATCCCTCCTGATAACATGTCCAAAGTATGTGAGACACAGTCTCACCATCTTTGCTTCTAAGGAGCATTCTGAGTGTACTTCTTCCAAGACAGATTTGTTCATTCTTTTGGTAGTCCATGGTATATTCAATATTCTTGGCGAACACCACAATTCAAAGGTGTCAATTCTTCTTCGGTCTTCCTTATTCATTGTCCAGCTTTCCTGTGCATATAAGTCAATTGAAAACACCATGGCTTGCATCAGGTGCACCTTAGTCTTCAGGATGACATCTTTGCTTTTCAACACTTTAAAGAGATCTTTTGCAGTAGATTTGCCCAGTGCAATGCGTCTTTTGATTTCTTGACTGCTGCTTCCATAGGTGTTGATTGTGGATCCAAGTAAAAGAAAATCCTTGACAACTTCAATATTTTCTCCATTTATCATGATGTTGCTTATTGATCCAGTTGTGAGGGTGTTTGTTTTCTTTATGTTGAGGCGTAATCCATGTTGAATGCTGTGGTCTTTGATCTTTATGAGTCAATGGCTTCAAGTCCTCTTCTCTTTCAGCAAGCAAGGTTGTGTCATCTGTATAACGCAGGTTGTTAATGAGTCTTCCTCCAATCCTGATGCCCCATTCTTCTTCATATAGTCCAGCTTCTTGGATTATTTGCTCAGCATACAGATTGAATAGGTATGGTGAAAGGATACAACCCTGACACACAACTTTCTTGACTTTAAACCATGCATACATACACACCTATGATAAAGTTTAATTTATAAATTAGGTACAGTAAGAGATTAACAGCAACAATAATAAAATAGAACAATTATAACAATATACTGTAATTAAAGTTATATGAATGTGGTCCCTGGGTGGGAAGGGGTGGGATGGCATGAGATTTCATCATGCTAGTTATTTAACCTTTTTGGACCATGGTTAAACTCTGGTAACTGAAACCACAGAAAGTGGATAAGGGGGGCTACTGTACAAATAAGTGTTTAAAAGTTTACATAACATAATGCTCCCAAAGTGATATAGCTAGTAAGCTTAATGACTGAAATTGGAATTCAGGTATGTGTAACATTCAAGGAGGACTTGTAATCACTACACTGTTTCTAAGTTTGTTGATGAATTTATTTTTGTAGAGTATAAGCACAAATTATACAGTTATCCATATTCCTCAAGTAAAAATATTTTACTAGGGGAGAAAAAAAAGCTGTACATGGATAGGTGTGAGTAAGAACTTTAATGAACATCATTAAAATCCAGTTTCAAAATACTTGCCTTTAACAATATCCCAAAGAGACAGTGAAAGATACCAATTATGAGGCTTCCTTTCAAATAAGATAATTTTTTGGGGGGTTTTGCTTTCGTCGAGTTGCCCTGCATCCTGTAACTATTTAAGGGCAGCCCTATGAAAAATAAATGTGATGAACATTTTTCAGACGGTAGTGACTTAAGTGGGTCTTCTCTCCCAAGGATTTGCAAGAAAAGGGAGTAAGTTAGAGTTCTCTGGGGCCCCTCATTCCAGTATAGGGCCTACGAAGACCGTTCCATTGTCTCTTTGCTCTTCCCAAGGGACTCCCCACTTCTTAAAGCTAAGGTTGGGATTCAGGGTCTATTGTATTTCTACATTTTTCTAGGACTAACTTACGTCTACACAAGCAAAGTAAAGGCATCACACTCAATGAAATTAATCACTGGATTTTGCCAATTCAAGTAATTTGATTGAAAAACCTGCATAGAGATAGACTCTTTATCTGTTTTCTAATTTGCTCCCTTTTATATGCTACCTAAAATATAAACTATATTATGCTTATCTTAAAGTGTAGATCAATTCGAGGGTCATTATTTGCATAACAATCTGTCAGTGCTCATCTCTCATACCTCTGCTTCAACACTGCTCTCTTCTTTCCCCATCTTACTAATTAGCTCAGTAGACTTTTATGTCACTGTTTTTTATTTTGGTTTATTCATTGTAGTAATTTCTACTTCTCCCAAGTCCACATTCCATCCATGTTGCTGGGGTGCAGGGAATTTAGAGGATGGGAGACATTCTGTTCTATATCTGACATGTGCCATATTTCAGCCAAGAGCTTACTTTAAATTGGCATCATGAAAAAGATTAGTGTTTTAAGTGGAGGAATCTAGTTAAAACATTTAATGACTTCCTTCGTTGAAAGGCATCTTTTTTCCCAGAGGTTGGAACAATTTTTCCCTTTCTAGGAGTTTCTGCTGGCAAATAATAATAATAATAGTAACAGAAATAAAGTCAGTAACAAATAAACAGCAGAAAAAACAAAAACAAATATTTCTTCTCAATAGAAGATATTGAGTAGAAAGGCTGCCTGTCTCCCCCATTCCCAGACTCCTCCCTGTAGAAAGTATGCTTTCTGATTCTTGGGATGGATGAGTGAAAGGAAAAGCATAAAACAGAGTCTAGAAGATGAAAAGTCTTGAAGGTTTGAAACAGCAAGGAATGCTCATGGAACTTTATAAGGCTAACGCTGTTGGGAAAGTTTGAAAAGGTAGATATAGAACAGACGATGAAATATCCTCTTATGACATGTTTTGGAATTTAGATTTGTTATGTAGTAAACCATTGAAATATCTTTGCATTGGAATAATATCATAACTATATTTAGCTTTCGGACAGATAGCTCTCATACCAGGGTGAGTACAAATTAGAGATACTGAGATAAGACAGAAGTTATTTGAAGTAACATTTAGAAAGGATGAGACTGTTTCCTGAAATGGAGATGTAGGGCTACAATTAATGCTAATTCAGAGGCCTTATAGTTTTAACTTTATAGAATGGAACACATAAGAACGTAATTAAAACTCAAGTGTATAGTAGTTTTCCTCCAGAGCTTTAGATAATAAGGATTGAAGTGGTGCATTATAGCTAAAGGCAAGAATGATAATGAGGAGTGTTTCAAGGTAAATGGAAATATATATAATTTCCTTGAATCTAAGACTCGGTTTTCCTATAATTTTCCCCACTGAGTCCACATAATGCTTATCTTTAAACTAAACCCCGTAAAATAAGGTGTGCCTGACCCGAGCCATTGTGTTTTGAATGGCCTCATATGCATGGGAAAGCTGGGAAATGAATAAGGAAGAACAGAGAAGAACTGATGCCTTTGAATAGTGGTGTTGGCAAAGACTATTGAATATACCACAGACTCCAGAACAATGACAAATCTGTCTTGGAAGAAGTACAGCCAGAATGCTCCTTAGAAGCAAGGATGGTGAGATTTTGGACATGTTACCAGGAGAGACCAGTGCCTGGAGAAGGACATCATGTTTGGTAAAGTAGAGGGTCAGCAAAAAAGAGGAAGACCCTCAACAAGATGGATTGACACAGTGGCTGCAACAATGGGCTCAAGCATAGCAATGATCATGAAGATGGCGCAGGACCAGACAGTATTTCCTTCTGTTGTAAAAAGGGTAGCTATGGGTCGTAACTGACTTGATGGCACCTAACAACAAAAACAACAACAACAATGCTGTTTTTAAGCAGCTCAGGGCAGTAGTGTGATGGTTTAGGATCAAATCAAACCTTACTGTTGTTGTTGTTGTTAGGTGCCATCAGGTAAGTTCCGACTCAAAGTGGTTCTATATATAACAGAATGGAAACCTGCCCAATCCTGTGACACCCTCACAATCATCGTTCCAACCTGAGGGGCTCATCTTCCAGCGCTATATCAGACAATGTTCTGCTGTTATTCATAGAATTTTCATCTGTTTTTTTTTTTTTTTTTTTTTGCAATAGATCACCAGATCCTTCTTCTAGTCTGTCTTAGTCTTAGAGCTCCTCTGAAACCTGTCCACCATGGGTGACCTTGCCTATATTTGAAATACCGATGGCTTAGCTTCCAGCACCACAGCAACATGCAAGCCACCACAATACAACAAACTGACAGACAACTGGTCACTAAATGAATATGTAAGCTGGTCTAGTCACAGGGGATTTGCCTTGTTATCATTCTCAAGTCTAATTCTTGTATTGCATACCCAGTGACTGGATCTCTGAATTGACTGTCCTAGTCCTTTTTGGCCAATCTGCAAGTACCCAGTTTTATTCAGGATTGGAATGTGCCTTATCTTCTTTATTCTCATTGAGAATGAGTCCTTCCCTTGTATCAATTTTTCAGATGCCTGTGTTCCTGGCATTTGCTTCCAGTCCATACTGATATCAGCAGCTTGGAGGTAGGTATCTACCTTCAACCACTGCAGGACCCCCCAATTCCATACCGCTGTCTCTTTCATAACACCTCCTAAAGTTTACCAGTAGGCCCCACTAGACTTATTGTCTTCTTGCTATGATACCCAATTATTGTCTAACCCCCAGTAGTCATATTCCCTCTTACAAACTTATATGACACTCTTCCCAGGCTCATTTCCCCATCCTCCTAAGCCTGTATAGTCTCTATGTCCTGGTTTTCCCTGGTCTGGCCCCTTACACCTGCAGACAGGCCACTATTTGATGGATTCAATATTGTTAGTGTAAACGTTTCTGCTTTTCCACTCTATTTAAATCAGCATTCCAACTCATTTAGCAATCTATCATGTTTTGCTACAAAATTACACACACCAGTCTGAAAAGGAAAATGTTTAGGGTCAAAAACGCAATATCTTTGTTGCGCAGAAATGAATATATTTTCCTTAAGTTTCAATTTCTCCATTCTCCTTTCTCTGAATTTACTGGAAAGAAGGCCAGAAAAGAATCTATTTTTCACTTTGCTATATTTTATTATCTCTACCTGCTACCAAGATAGGTAACATGCCAATAGAATGTCAGATATAAAAATAGAGTGATGGTTTTTCTTTGAAAGGTACACACCCACGAAGACAAACAGACTGTGAAAGAAAACAGCTACAACATTTGGGATGTTGCAAAGCAGACGGGTAATAACTGACTCAGAGATCTAGAGAAAGCTAAACGTAAGTTTCATATAGGTGTTGACCAGAAATTTCTGATGGAAGTCCAGAAGTAATCTTATTCACACCATGGAATCCCAGAATAGCTCAACTGGAGGCACCAGATTCTCTGAAGTGAAGTTTCTCAGGGATGAAAAGAGGAGAGTTCACTGAACGTTTGTAAAGGAAACAGTTAAGCCTCCGTATCCCTTTCCCAAGCTGTGGAGCCAGACACCCCTGCCATGTCCACACTAAGGCAGAAAACCAGAACTTTAAAATCAAATGAGCAAGCCAACTGAAGAAACAAGCTAACAAACAGGGATGCTTGACTGGGACATCAGGCACAGCCGATGGCAGACGTATGGTAATGATATTAGTAAAATTAAGTGAAAAATCTACATGCTGAATTGTGAGATTCTCCACCTCCCAGAATTGGGCTCCTGTGGGTGACATGATTAATTTTTATTGTTTCTATTCTCTTTTCTCTTCCTTTTAGTAATAGAAACCTTCCTTGCTCCAAGTTTTAGCTGAGCACGTAGTCACCGAACAAAACATTGCTCTTCAAAGTTTCCATTGCAGCTAGGTATGGCCATGTGGTTACATTTCCACTACTGTTAGCAAGTGGAAGCAATATGTACAACTTGCACATCACATTTCTATAAGGAAGCTGTATGCTGGGATCTTGCTTCCTTCTTTCTTCTGGTTGGAAATAGGATAATCTGGTGGAACAGGGTTTCCTACTTGCCCTGTACTTCTTGCTTACATACAGTGTATTTTATGAGAGAGAACCAGCTTCTGACTTGCTGGAGATTTGCATTCTTGTATGTTTTTAATATAGAAACTGAAACAATAGTCTAAAAATGCTCAATTGCCAGGCAACATATTGGAATTTCATTTTGGAGAAACTGAGACAGCTAAGAAATATAACATGCAGATACCCGCAGTTGGAAGCCTTAAAAATCGACTCAGTATGATCACTACATAAAGTGAACAAGTCATCACATGTTCTGTCCAGGATTACAATCAGATGGTTACTGTAAATAGAAATACACAAATAACTACAACTAGACATTTGAGTAAAGGCTTTAACCAGAGACACATGCAAAAATAAATAAATAAACATAAACAATGGAGTTGGGAGAAAACAGAAATGAAGAAAGCTAAAAAAAAATTTCAAAAATCTGTCATCTCTATCTTCAAAAGGTAAGAAAGTATATTGCAGCCACACAATAAGAATAGAATACTATAAAAAAGTTATGTTCAGAAGGATTAAAAAGAAGGATCTTGAAACTTTAACATCTGATAACTGATTTTAAATGTAATAGCATGTTTACATGATGAAAGTGAGATAATTGTCACAATAGTAGGATTAAAAAGAGATGGAAAAATATTACAGAAAAGTTAAGAAAATTTCAAGAGCATTTCAGGAGACCCAACGTGCAACAAGAAGGGACAACAAAAAGGAAGACTTTCACCTGAAAATATATACATATTTACAATGTCCCACTGAAAAACATGGCTTTCCAGGTTAAAAAGAGTCCTGGTGTTCAACAGAGTAAATAGTGACCAAAGGAAGGTATCATCCTCATGGAATTTAGAATTCTGGAGACAAAGAATATTTTGACAGTTTTTCAAAGAAATAAGTAAGTTGCTTACAAAGGTTCTATAATGAGAACATCTTTGAATTTCTCGATGACAGTGGGAAATAGAAGTCAATGGATCAATGCCTTTAAATTATGATTAAAGATATCCCTAAAGAAGATTTATATACCAAATCAAATTATCAACCTAATAGGAGTTTTGAATAATAAAAGCATGTTTTTCATTGAACCCATAGCCTTCCTAGCTCATTCCAACTTGTAGATACTCTATAGGACAGAGTAGAACTGCCCCACAGGGTTTCCAAGGCTGTAATCTTTACGGAAGCAGACTACCACATCTTTTATCCTGAGGAGACGCTGGTGGTTTTGAACTATTGACCTTTAGGTTAACAGTGTAATGTTTTAACCACTGTACCACACACACAAAAAAAAAAACCCATTGCCTTCGAGTCGATTCCGGCTTATAGCGACCCTGTCAGACAGAGTAGACTGCCCCGTAGGGTTTTCAAGGAGCAGCTGGTGGATTCCAACTGTCGACCTTTTGGTTAGCAGCCGAGCTCTTAATCACTGTGCCACCAGGACTCTTTAAAAGCATGTTTAGACATTAAAATTCTCAAAACATTTACCTTCTCAAAAAATTGATGCAAGATGTAGTCTACCAAAATGAGGGAGAAAATGAGAGAGAGTAGAACATGGAATTCAGAAATAAAATATCCAACCTCGGAGAGAATTACAGGAAATTGTCGGAAGAATAGTAAAGAGATATCCCAAGGTATCAGCCAGCTGGCAGGCCTAGACAGTATGCAGATTGGGTTAGAGCTGGAGGGATAAAAGAAAAAAAAAAAAAAAGGGAAGGGAGGTAATATATTTGAAAGTCTAGAGTTTATATGCATTTTTGGAAGATACTTGGAAAACAAATGCTTGATATTTACTAGACAACTGAGCAAATCGAATATTGGGTCTATTATTAAATCTGTAGAAAACTTTTTTTTAAAGCAGGAAAATATACTAGAACACCGGTTTAATTTAATAATAAATTATAAAAATTGTTTATGAAATCAAAATAATCATCATTGCATAATCATTATTGCTGATGTCAGATTGATCTTGGCTGAAAGCAGAGAATACTAGAGAGGTGTTTACCTGTGTATTATTGACTATGCAAAGGCGTTCTCCTGTATGCATAACAAATTATGGATAACATTGCAAAGAACGGGAATTCCAAGACATTTAATTGTGCTCATGAGGAACCTGTACATAGAGGAAGAGGCAGTTGTTCAAACAGAACAAGGGGATATTGCATGGTTTAAAATCAGGAAAGGTGTGCATCAGGGTTGTATCCTTTCACCATACTTATTCAAATCTGTATGCTGAGCAAATAATCCAAGAAACTAGACTATATGAAGAAGAATGCAACATCAGGATTGGAGGAAGACTCATTAACAGCTTGTGATATGCAGATGACACAACCTTGCTTGCTGAAAGTGAATAGGACATGAAGCACTTAATGATGAAGATCAAAGACTACAGCCTTCAGTATGGAACACACCTCAACATAAAGTAAACAAAGATTCTCACATATGGACGAATAAGCCACATCATGATAAACGGAGAAAAGATTGAAGTTATCAAAGATTTTGTTTTACTTGGATCCATAATCAACACCCAGGGAAGCAGCAGTCAAGAAATCAAAGGACCTATTACATTGGGCAAATCTGCTGCAAAATATCTCTTTAAAGTGTTAAAAAGCAAAGATGTCACTTTGAGGAGTAAGGTGCACCTGACCCAAGCCAGGGTACTTTCAATTGCCTCATATGTATGTGAAAGCTAGAGAAGAATTGATGCCTTTAAATTGTAGTGTTGGCAAAGAATATTGAACATACCATGGAGTGCCACAAGAACAGGCAAATCTGTCTTGGAAGAAGTACAGCCAGAATGCTCAGTAGAAGTGAGGATGGCAAGACTTCGTCTCACATACTTCGGGCATCTTATCAGGAGGGACCAGTCCCTGGAGAAGGACATTGTGTTTGGTAAATAAGAGTGTCAACGAAAAAGACGAAGACCCTCGACAAGATGAATTGACACAGTGGCTACAAAATGTGCTCAAACACAGCAATGACTGTGAGGATGGCACAGGACTGGGCAGTGTTTCATTCTGTTGTACGCTGGGTCTCTATGAGTTGGCGCTGACTCGAGGGCGCCTGACAACAACAAAGTGTCTTTAAACAGTTACGTACATAAAACAAAGTATGTATTGGTCAGTTATGAGGCGGAATAGTGCTGTATTTGCTAATTCATTCCTCACGGCCACTTTTAGGTGAAGGGGGACGTGTGTGTGTTTGACTGAAACGTAGAGAGAGAGCCGAGTTAAATTCCCTTCTTTGGGAGCTGAATGTCAGTAGTTAATATCCAAAACAGGAAAACAAAAAAATATTTCACTTACAAAAATGAAGGCATATGCCACCAAAAATAATTAAAATGGTATAAAACTGTTATCTCTAAGAAGTGAGACTTCAAAACAGGTTTTGAATACTATTGTTATTATAAGGCTTATGAAACTATTGCATTATTTCAATTTTTTTCATGTATTACTTCCATTAAAATATCAAAATAAAAAATACGTTTAAATATAAACAGTTTACTTCCATATGTCTCTAATCTTGTAAAATTCATATATTCAAACATGTTGTTTCCAGCCAGCATCCATTCTGATTGGCCAGAGACTGGACTATTAAATATTTATTGTTAAATATTTGTATTGCCACTCCTATAAGCACGCATTAATTTGTTTGTGATATTCCTAGCCTTAATAATGAATTGAGTCTATTTTCATTTATACTGACCTTCCCAAATGTTTTCAATGGAGAAGTATTTCTAGTTATGGAGATATTAAGGAGGTTTTCAGTTGTTAAAGTTTTGAAAAGTGAACTGGAGAACCATGCTTTTGAGTTATGCCAAGGAGACATAGGAATTAATAATAGGTTGCCATATATATGCTCTTAATTTTCAAAATTGAAACTGCTAATACTAATTTTTACATGTGTACCTGCTGCTGAAAACCAAACTTGCTACTCTCTTTCTTCCTAAAGATGCAAATACATGCTTTTTGTTTCGGGGCTGCAGCTGCTTTCAGAGAACATGACGTTGCTTGCTAATCTGTCTCTTAGATTGGAGGCCAGCTGCATATGCTTGCTCCAGAACAGCACCTCTTTTTTTACAGTTGTTTGCCATATTTGATATATGGTTAGAAGCATGAGCTTTGGAGTTGAGATTTAATTCCAGCATCTGAAACTACCGTGAGCCTTATTCCTCCACTGTAGTTTGGGAATATTAACAGAAAGTTCCTCATACAATTTTCTAAAGATTAAATGAGATAATTAATGCAAAAGACTTAGCCCAGCATTTGGTATCCAGCAAGTGTTCTATAACTATTATTATTTTATATACCTCTATTTGTCTTATTTTCTTAGTCATGCCTTATTGCTTGGGACTATATTGCAGTGAAACTTTTCTAACATCACTGCAAATCATTTTCCCAACCAATAAGCAGGGTCAATATCACTACTGTTCCCTTAGGCTATTACTGTGGCCGAAAGATTTATGTGAGAATTCCCAAACGAATTAGGTCATTTGATTCAACAACTTCTATAAGCAAGTTGCATTTGATTTCTCTTAAAGGTATTTTGGAGCCCTGGTGGAGCAGTGGTTAAGAGCTCAGGCTACTAACCAAAAGGTCGGCAGTTTGAATTCACCAGCTGCTCTTTGGAAACCCTATGGGGCAGTTCTACTCTATCCTATAAGGTCACTATGACTTGAAATTGATGGCAATGGGTTTTAAAGGTATTTTCAAGACTGATTAGAAGTTTCAAATTAAAAAAAAAAAAAGCTCCCATGTTGAAAAAGAAATCATTTTGTAGTAGAGGCCATTTTTGGTTAAATTACTGCTGAGTAAATCTAACCTGTCTTAATTCATAGAGCAATGCCTGGCACATATTAGGTGGCCAATAATTATCTGTTATATGAAGTCATGATTCTTTGTGTAAGTAGAAAGTCTATTTTATAAACTCTAGATAAAGGGACTACTTTAAATAGTGTGTGATTTTTCATGCAGCAGTAATACTATGATGTACTTTTTTTCTTTAACTTTTAAAGACAAATAGTGATATTTGTGAATTTCTTCTGTTATGAGACTGTGAAGACAGAGTATACACAATACCAGATTTATTTTATAGCAGAAGGTAAATTATTTGTGTGACTAAATAGATCTTTCATTAATATTTTTTGAGAAAGCAGTAAAGTACTTCCGACATTTGTTGGTAATGTCACATTTTAGAAATTAAGTGCCATGTTCTGTGATTTACTGTCTTTTTATTATCGTATTCTAAAAAATATGTATATAATACAGTTATGGGTCATAAAAACAAAAAGGATTAATGATATAAGAAGGGATCTTAGCCATTGCCTTCATCTCCAGTAACAAAAACTCTTTGGCAAAACCATGGGTCATGCACTGTTTCACCTCACATAAGGAGCTATGAGGGAAGATGTAACTAGATAGACCACAGTTCCTTTCCTTGAGAATTAAATGTTCCTTAAAACTTCTGGTTTACCTGTTTCTTATCACTGTGCTTTTCTCTTCGCTTGCTTGATCTGCTTTCCTTGTCTTTAGAGGCTACCTACTGTGGTAAGTAAACTTCTGTGCAGTTTAGATTGTTTCAGTCAGGAATATTTCCACCTTTGTCTTTTTCAATGATAACTGCCTAACGAAAACATTTAGAAAACACCTCTGTTGAATTTCTTTCACCGGTGGCATCACCCACACCACAAATCAGAGTCCTTCTCTTTAAAATGGGGCTCTCAGCGAAGACAGGGTGCTAATCCAGAGTGACCCCTCCACAAATTTTTTAATCGTTGATGACAGCAAGTGAAATGGAACTGGACGCAGAGCAAATTGCTTCATTAGTAACATGG
Organism: Trichechus manatus latirostris; assembly: GCF_000243295.1. Lineage (NCBI taxonomy): Eukaryota > Metazoa > Chordata > Mammalia > Sirenia > Trichechidae > Trichechus > Trichechus manatus. The sequence continues at coordinate 8,571,773 of NW_004444054.1, read as the reverse complement.
TCTGGAATACCAGTGAAACTGTAACCTGCATTTCTTAACACATGGGCCGTGTAATTTGATCACTTAACTCTGACAATTTATACTCACATTGTCTATCAAGCTGGATTTTTTAAAATGTTTTAATAGTACATGTCAACCTATAATAAAAATAACATTGTTAGTAAAATGGTGAGAAGTTAAAAATAATTCACTGCAGTATTTAATTTTATAACTCATATAATCCAAAGGGAGCATGTATTGAGCAACAAATTTGCTCTCTCTCTCATTTTTGTAAGCAATGTATAAAACTTATCAATCCAATCAGTACTGAATGGACTTAATAGATTTAAGTCATCATTTAGTTGGTTTGAACAATATTTCCCACCTGAAAAAATGAGTGCCTCAAAATAGCACCATAAATATAAACTGTTTTCCATGTATATGCTCATAATTCCCAGTAATTAAAAGGCTGCAATGCACACACACCCTGATGCCAACCACTGTGAAAGCTACTTGACCAATGGGAACAAGTTGGAAACAATGCATGGTAGTATACGATTGAGGGAAAAATCATTCTGTGCAGTCTCTCAACATAGAGGGAGTGTGACTTTTTGGAAAATAAGCTTGTTTGTTTTGTTTTGTTTTCTTTTTCCCAGTTAAGAAGCCTATTATACCCTAGAAAAGTAACAATGCCTTTTTCATGAGTTAAAAATTTATAAGGTATATCATACAAATGGACGACAATACAATCATTTTCAAACATTCTTCCAGGTATCGGAGTAAGGGGAAAAATAAAGATTAAAAATTGTCTTCTGTTACACACTATAATAATATACCCGCTTGTTAAATTTAATCACAGAGTGAGAATTGACAAAGTCTTTCTGTAACGGGCTGGCATACTGTTTCTGATAAAGGGCCAAATAGTAAATATGTTAGCCTTTGCGAGCCATAGGGTCTCTATCGCAACTACTCAACTCAACTGTTTTAGTACAAAAATACTCATAGATAATACATAAACAAATGGGTATGGCTATGTTTCAATACTACTTTATTTACAAAACAGGAAGATAGCTAGATTTGGTCTGTAGGACTTAATTTGCCAAACACTTATTCTAGAATAACTTTTAGAGATTAATATTTAAAAAAAAAAAAAAAAAGACCACCACCCAAAAAGTTCTTGAAACAGATATAATTGATTTCGGATGGATAAGAAAGATGATCAGGGATATTCTAGTCTATCAAATATCTAAATATTATTTTGAGGTCATTTGGAGTTGCAGTTTGATTCTCGTGTTTGAAGTAGTTAATTCAGGCAGTTTATAGAAGTAGAAAGTAGAAGGAGGAGGGGGGGAAGAGTAGGGGGAGGAGAGCGAGGGGGAGGAGAAGGTGAAAAGGAGCAGGGATAGGCAGGGGCGGGGGACAGGGGGAGGGAAGGGGGAAAGGGAAGGAGAAGGGAGGGAGGGGAGCACTGACACAGATACATTTACAAAGCATTTTGCTGGTGCAATATCTCATGTTTGAAAATTATCATTTCATACTGAATGAAGGTGCAAAGAATGAACAATGAGCACACTTGAAGTTACCCATGTTCAAAGAGGAATTCATTCATAAGGATACATTTTTGTTCCATTAATTTTTTCCAATAGATACCTATAGAATGAACTAGTTTTACAAGTACTTATTTTCCTAACCAGTAATAAAAATATTTTAACCAGAAATTTATAAATTGTGACAAATTCTGAAATTTTAAAATTACAGTTACCATCAGTTTGTTTTCAAGTACCTTTTCAACTAACAACACAAAGCAACACAATAGCAATAATAGCTACAATTTGTTGTATATATTCTCATTTGTCTTTATCACAAGAGCAAGAAAATATTTTTATTTTAAGAAATGAGGAAACTTGGATTTAGGAATTTAGGTAATTGTTAAAGGTGACATATCTAGGATTGGTGTCAAAATGTAAAACTAGGTTAAAAAGCAAAGATGTCACTTTAAGGACTACAGTGTGCCTGACCCAAGCCATGGTGTTTTCAGTTGACTCATATGCATGCAAAAGCTGGACAATGAATAAGGAAGACCAGAGAAGAATTGGCACCTTTGAATTATGGTGTTGGCAAAGAATATTGAATATAGCCTGGAATGCCAGAAGAACAGATCTAGCTTGGAAGAAGTACAGCTAGAATGCTCTTTAGAAGCAAGGATGGCAAAACTTTGTCTCACATACTTTGGACATGTTATCAAGAAGGGCCAGTCCCTGGAGAAGGACATCATGCTTGGTAAAGTAGAGGGTCAGTGAAAAAGAGGAAGACCCTCAATGGGATGGACAGACACTGTGGCTGCAAGGATGGGCTCAAGCATGACAACAATTGCAATGAATTATCAAACCCAATAGAGAAAGAGTGCCATAGGGGGAATGGCTGGTGTCAGAAATGATGGAGAAGTTATAGAACGGAGGTATATCTGACTTCCACCTCACAGGAACCAGCTTTGTGCTGATCCTCATCTTCCGAGTTATTATTTCAGCCAGTGTCCAAGAAAACTGTCTTACATCAATTGGGTTTTCAAGTTGTATTTTTATATATTTTGCTTCTAGAATTTCTATGTGCTTCTTAGTATCAAATCTAATGGGCTGTGTTTGAGTTTCTTTTCACCTTAATCAGATTTCAGAATATGTTTTTATTTATTCAGGCATTATTAAATCATTTATTTTATGATCTGTATCTGATAATTGTAATATCCATTCTTTGGAATGTCTGATTATACTAAAATTTGCTTTAGCTTTTGGTTGTTTCTTCTGAGTCCGTTAATTATGATTTTTTTTTTTCCTCATGCATTTTACAACTTCTGATTAGTAAGAATATTTTAAAGTCTGGTTTGAAGGTACATGTTTACCGTCTCTCGAACATCTTAGGGCACTGCCAAATTGGGACATCTTTAAAACAAACAACCACCTGATAGTTTTTCATACTTCATAGGTGGTACGGATTTCAATTCAACCACATGAGAACTGGTCTCTGGTGCATTACTTATTTCACAAGAAGTACTATTTTTCTTGTACTCTGGTACAAAAATCCAGACAGACGATTATCCTCACCAATTTACTTTGTAGAGGTATCAACTGTCTTATGTAAACTTTCATTCAGTGTGTTATCACATGGGCTTTAACCATGGATCTCAGTTTAGACTTGCCACCGCAGGCAGGTCCTTTGTGCCCTGAATAAGGCTTATTGTTATGAAAATCCTAGTCACTGGGGATTAGTAATTGAGCCATAGCACCCACCAGTCTCAAGTCTAGTTTACTTCTGTGGATTAGTGCTTTCTCATCATTTTTGGTTTTGGAAGATTTCCTGTACTTTCTTACACTTTTATATTGTATCTATTTTTGTGTATGTGTGTTGCAGTGGAAAAAAATTTCTGGATAATCCACCATATTATGAAAAATTGAGCTTTCTGGATTTATTTTATATTCTGGTAATTCATGATATTTCAAAAAAAAAGAAAAATATACTAACCTGTTGCTGCTGTGTCAATTCTAATTCATAGCAACCCTATAGGACACAGTAGAACTGCCCCACAGGGTCTTCAAGGAATGGCTGGTGGATTCTAACTGCTGACCTTTTGGTTAGCAGCTGAGCTCTTAACTGCTATGCCACCAGGGCTCCAAAAATATACTAAACCATACTAATTCAGCAAGCAGTTCAAACCTAATCATTTTCCCATCTCACTACTGAGTTAGATTACCTGTTTCCATGTCTATCCGTTAGTACTTCTTAGCTGATCTCCATCTTCAAGCTAAAATTGTGCTTGTGTCTACTTACAGATGGAAGTGTGAAGGTACCAATTCAATTTAGTTAACTTGTCCTTTCAGATGCAGGAAATAGATGTGGCAGTCTGCTTCCATAAAGATTTACAACCTTGGAAGCCCTATGGAGCAGTTCCACTCTGTCCTATAAGGTCTGTATGAGTTGGAATTGACTCGAGGGCAATGGGTTTGTTTGGTTTGTCTTTTCAGAAAAGGTTGTTTAACCATACGTGAAGGAATTCTTAGTGGCCTCCAGAAACTTTGTACTGATACTTCCCATTTTAACAAGAAGCATTAACAGTTCCAATTTGCTTTAATCATTGTCTTGTTTGACTCAGAGCTTTCCCGTGGGCAGTGAAATGTAAACAGTGCTTTGTATAAATGACCTTTTTCTTTTTTTCCTTAACAACTAAGTCTCAGTGTGATGTTAAAATCTCTATTTTCTTTTTCTTTTTTTTTAATCTCCAAATGGGCTTAAACAATAAAACTAATGATGATGTCAACAAAAAAAGTGAACGCAAATCACAACTTTCTTCTCCTAAACATCACAAATTTTGGACTGAAAATATAAAACAAGCTAGAGTTGAATATAAACTCAAAGACCCGTGCCATAATTCTGTCATTTTCAGGTGTTGATGTTGAAAATGAGTGAAGGTGAAAATTAATTCTCCTTTGACTATCAACCTAAAGGTTGGCGGCTCAAACCCACCCAGTGGTACTGCAAAAAATAAAAAGGTCTTGTGTTCTGCTTCCGCAAAAATTTCACCCAAGAAAATCTTATGGAGCAGTCCCAGTCTGCAACACATGGGGTTGCCGTGAGTTGGGATCAACTTGATGGTAATGGGTTTGGTATTTCTGTTGCTGTTGTTGTACAACTGTAACGTTGCTTGTAGAATCTACAGATTTTTTTCTCCAGCTCATTACTTCACAAATCACATGGCATTTAAGGGACAGGAAGAGTCAATTCTCCCTCTGTGTGTAACAGGAAGTAGTTACATCACTTCTCCTAAATATCTTTAAGAAAGAATCTGTTCTCTTCCTTTGGCCTCTTGCCTTCTGCTGGATGGAATGTGATTCAGTGGCTGGAGCTAGCAGCCATGTTGAACTGTGATATGACCTTGGAAGGAAAATTGCAGAGAAACGTGATAGATGGAGACTGAGTCTCTGACATCATGGCAAAACATACCAGCCTTGACCCAGATTACTACTGAATATCTTGAGCAAAAAAAACTTGACACATTTTTTAAACCATTCTGAATTTGCTGTGTGATGTTGCTTTTATTACTATTCAGAGTCAAACCCAATCCCAATTAATATAGGCTTTGCTACTTGAAAATAAAGGGCTATAAGTAACAATACCTAAACTTGTAGCGTTGGCTTAGTGGAATCCGTACTGTCGGGCACTTCAAGATCTGAATTCTAGAAAGCTTATTATACGTAGATAAAACATTTGGTAAAGTTATCCCCTGCTGTTGCCTAGAAGGCAGACCACATCCCAACAGATGCAGTAGCATTAGGAAAAATATTAAGGAAACTCAGATTATCGATTTTTATTGGCTGCTTTTTGCCACTTTTAGCAAAGCCCCAGGGAGAGAAGAACTTGGTCTATGCTAGCCAGTCTGCACTCAGTGATGGAAGGACAGAAAGGGGCACTCTCAGTCAGTCAGCAGCCATGTAAATGCACTGCGTCTAATGACTCAGGGCCTTCCACACTTGAAAAAGGAAAATGCTTCTGTTTCAGAATCTAAAGCAGTTATATATCATGGCTCTGAAATAGTAGCCTCAGTAGGAGAATGGGGTCTGGAGCTTCTTCGAGTAGTTTCCATTAAGAGTTTTATGCCAGACAATGGGGGTGGGCCCAAGCAGGAAAACTAGATGAAAGGTTTTGCCTTCCCATTCAAGTTCTTGTTTCCAATGTCCTCAAAACATACCCAACCACAGAAAACCGGGAGGAGATTATATATCTCTGTGTGTGTGTGTGTTTGTGTGTGTGTGTGTATAAAAGATCACAAACAAGCTGGAACTTCCTGAGCACAGCCTGAAGCTTGAAGTCCACAGGACGGGCAGAAGAGCAATTACAGGTCCAGCCGCTGCTTCACACCAAAGAAGTGAAACAGCAGGTCAGCAGCAAGGAGGTGGGTCAGCAGATCACAACAACAAAGTGAGTGTGGAGGTCCCAGAATGTAGAACTCTCTACAGTTTTCATTCCATTCTATCGGTGGTGGTAGGGAAGGGGAGACAGGGAATGAACAAAATATAGCCACCAGTATTTAAAATATGTGGCTTTAAAGCTAAAAGCTATGTTTAGTTGCTTAGGGAATTGACCAGTAACAAATAGTTCAGAACCCTATTAACTTTGTAAAGAAGTTTTCAGGAACCTGTAAGCCTGACATGCAAATACCTGTTCAACTCTGAAATAACCCCTGGTGATCACAATAGAGCGTCCCGGACAGAGCTGGAGAAAAATGTAGAACAAAATTCTAAACCCTTCACCCCGCAAAAAAAAACCAGACTTACTGGTCTGACAGAGACTAGAGATACTGCAAGAGTATGGCCCCCGGGCACCTTTTTAGCTCAGTAGTGAAGTCACTCCTGAAGTTCACCCTTCAGCCAAAGATTAGACAGGCCCATAAAACAAAATGAGACTAAATGGGCACACCAGCCCAGGGGGAAGGATGAGAAGGCAGGAAGGGACAGAAAAGCTGGTAATAGGGAACTGAGGTCGAGAAGGGGAGAGTGTTGACATGTTGTGGGGTTGGCAACCAATGTCAAGAAACAATATGCGTACTCATTGTTTAACAAGAAGCTAGTTTGTTCTGTAAACCTTTATCAAATGTAAAAAAAAAAAAAAAAAAAAGAATGTGCTCAATAATAAAAAAATAAAATAAAATAACCCCTGGTTCCCAAACGTGCATGAACAACCTTATGAAGACTGTTCAACCCCAAAAAGATCAAGTTCTATGCTACCTTAGATGTAGCTATGGAGTAAAGTGGAGAAGGAAGCAGCTCCAAGATGGCAGAACCAAGCACTCACAGAGGACAAATGTGGAAGGAGATCCTCCCAGCTTGTAGAAACAGGAGCAGCTAGAAGGTCAGCAATAACTTACTTCACTGCCAGAAAATGAAGCCTTCAATAACTCAGCCCTAAATGACCTGATAATTGCTAAGGACTGGTGACTACTTTTCAGAGTGAGAGTTTTTAATACTGATCATCTCATCCCTAGTCCATAATTGTATACTGAGAGTGGCCATGGCAAATAACTTGTCTTTTCATCTATAGATCATTCAACTAAGATGAGAATTCATGTGCTGTCCTTACAAAGAACTGTACCGAAACAAATAAACAAACAAAAAAACTCAGTGCTGTCAAATAGACTGTGATTTCAGTAGTAGAATAAAAAAATTAAAAAAAAAAAAAAAACCAAACCTGTTGCCATCGAGTCGATTCCGACTCCTAGTGACCCTATAGGACAGAGTAGAACTGCTCCATAGTGTTCCCAAGGAGTAGCTGGTGGATTTGAACTGTCAATCTTTCGGTTAGCAGCTGAGCTCTTAACTACTGCACCACCAGGGCTCCAAAGAACTGTACAGCATCGAGATATCCTGCAATCTGAGCGGCAAGCAGTAACTGGATAGGGAGGGCTAAGTGGTTAAATGGATTGTCAAGCAACAGAGACAGCTCCCCTTCTTCCGTGTGCTAAAATTTCTAGCTGAATACATGCTCTTCCAGAATAAAGGTTACATTTCTTTGTTTTAATTGCAGCTCAGTGTGGCCATCTAACTAAGTCCTGCCCAGTGGGATGGGACTAAAAGCATTGTATGTCTACTTCCAGAAAACTTCCTCAAAAAAATGGCCGGGATGCACCCTTAACTTACTTCTTCATTATCAGTTCCTCCATTTTACTCCCAGGAATGCAATCTGATTGTGGCTGCCTTTGACCATGCACAGGATGGGCATACCCTAGTGATGGCAAAATTATGATCTGGTGGAAGTCTGTGTCTCTAAGTGCTTATTGAGCAATGCTGACTTAACAACACTGGCCTGCCTGATTCAGACATCTACACTAACCAGAAATAATATAATCCTAATTTTAACTAATTTCCAATTTTATTCAAATGTCTCTAAAGATACAATCTTTTCTGTATGTATAGTTTTTCATCATCCCTCACCCTGCTTGTTTCTTAGAAGTTCTGCTTGCAATTTTGCTGAATTTAGTCAGCAAAATTAGTCATCTTTCTTTTGTCCATGCTGGTGATAGTCACTTCATTTGTGCTTTGTAGAAAGAACTTTTCTATCCATCAGCGTTGCTGACACCGATAGAGCAATATTGAGGCAACCACTGATTGAATTATCTCATGTGGGTTACAGTTTCACATTTGTAGAATCTGTATCACTATGCAAGTTTAAGCTTGGATCATGAGGAATTCTAATTACACTGTTCATGAAACAAAATGCAATCAAGGTGGCTTGTACAAGGCTTTTGGTTGTAGAAATGTTAAAACCAAGCACAGCTTTATAGACTTAGTTGTATGTAGAGCTGGAGGACATGCTGCCATTCTCTTCTGTCTCTCAGACTTTCAAAACATTATAGCTATCTTAATTCAGTTTTCCATTTTGTCTGTTATTGGGTGGTGCATTGCCTGATCACAGACTACAAGATACCAATTTGACCAGGAAACCTGATCCTTAAAGATATGGAAAAATAGCAGGAAACAAGATTGGGAATTGTACATCAGTGATATCAAATTTCTAAAGATTTTATATAGGCATTTTCCAAGCTCTGTCCTGGTGATATTAACAGATTATATGTGAAAAAGTGAATTATGCAATTTTATAAGTTTAAACAAGCAAAAGTAAAGCAAACTTTAACAGGCTTTCAATTTACTAGAGCACTTGTTATGGTCTTCAATATGCTACTGTGCAAGAATATATCACGTCATCCGGTATATATTATACAGAATTTCTCATACTCATTTGACTAAGCAGCAGCTCATGTTTTGTGGCACACTATTTGAAATATACTCTGTTGCATCATCAGTAGAATAGAATTTGGGCAAGTATTAAGCTAATTTAGCTGCTTGAGATCTTGCAATCCATACCCAAGTTTTGGTCATTGCATGCTTAGCAGAAACTTACCAGTTTCTCTGTTCACCAAAGCATGGAGTCAAGTTGAATAAATAGGTCTCTTGTTGTTGTTGTTAGGTGACGTCAAGAGGATCCTACTCATAGCGACCCTACCTACAACAGAACGAAACACTGTCCAGTCCTGCACCATCTTCACAATCGTTGTTATGCTTGAGTCCATTGTTGCAGCTACTGTGTCAATCCATCTCGTTGAGGTCTCCCTCTTTTTCACTTACTCTCTACTTTATCAACATGATGTCCTTCTCCAGGGACAGATCCCTCCTGATAACATGTCCAAAAGTCTAGTATAGTTAAATTTATTAAGAAATGCTCAAAAACGTTAAAAAAAAAAAAAAAAAAAAGTCAGTAAGCTAAACTCTGAATCTCACCATCTCCAAAAAACTAAGACTGGGAAGAGCTTCCAAAGTCTTCCCGGGCCAATGACTGTTTCTGGAAGTTGAGCCCCCGGATGTGTAATAAATTATGGACCATTTTGCAATGTTGACAAATAAGTCTTGCACTCCCAATAAACCTGAAGAAGTCTGAGTTCAAAAGCCTTCTGTAACAGGGACAGGTGACAGAGAAAGATATTCACTAATAGAGCACAGCTTATGTATGGTATTAAATGTAAAAGAAAAATACACAGTAAAAGATTGGTAAAATGGATGGCATCTGGAAGGATTTTGTTGTTGCTGTTTATTCCCACCTAAGACAAATTTTCCAATGCTATTATTTAACACTTTAATAAAAATCAAATTCATTATGAAGTTTTTTTAATGGAATAAAGCTCCTAGAGTGAAAAATGATTCTACCATCATAATAAATTGGAACAAGAATCATCTTACTACTACCATGCAAATATTTAAAGGTCAGCACTGATATCAGGAGCACTGTCTCATTACTGGAGAGTTGCAGAGATCAAATCTCTTGTTTTATGTTTGTGTGCATGGTTGCGGGGGTGGGTAGGTGGGATTCCACTATTTTGGTTCAAAAAGCAAATTTGAGCTCCAAACTCTGCCTTTTTCATTTCAGACAAAATGCTAGGAATTTCATTAAATATTCTACCTAAATCTTACAGGTACTTGAGTCTCATGAGTTTGTGTGCGGTTTAAGTTGCCACCTCTTCTTTTTGCTTAGCTTCAGAAAACTCTTTTCAAACAAAAAGTACAAGCATGAGCAATGACTCTTTCCTCCCAGTCGTATAACTATATATTGTGTTTATCTTTTTTGTCTTTTCTAGACAGATTTTCTGCAACGTGGGATTTTCTTTCATCCGAGTGGTGTTTTCTTAATAATTCACTCCTAACTCATCAACTAATTCCCTTTCCCAAAATGGAGAATTTCCATTGATTTGGTGCCCATGTTTCTTGTTATAAAACCTCCTGTTAAAAAATCTAGTATTTCCCTTCATATTTCACTTCTAGCCAGACATT
>NW_004444054.1:8559252-8560156 GCF_000243295.1 Trichechus manatus latirostris | reverse complement strand
ACACACACACACACACACACAGAGTACCCACATATGATTAGGTTATATTTCTTTTTCTCTTCTGCTTATTTTATCTTGAAAACTTTAAAAACAATATCAAATAAAAGTTTACGGCATGCCAACGGGATTTTCCAGAAAAGGTGGCTTCAGCTAATCACTTGCATTGTCAATTTCAGTCCAAATTGTTGGCGTTCAGTGTGCGCCTGTGTTGTTTACGAGAAACTTCTAGTCTTAGTCCCAGCCCTATGATACTGAGGAAGTCACTTAACTTCTGCAGGCTAAACAGCGTGAAAAAATTGTCTATATGCTTTTACAACGTTATTCAGTAAACATGTATCGAGCGTCTTCTCTGTGAGAAGCTCTGTAATATGTAAGGAAAATACAATGGTGAGTCCAATTCAGTCCTTATTTACAAGAAGCTTAATTTAATACGGACGTTAGAAAGGAAAACTGATCAACATACTATATTATAATCAGTTCTGTGGTCTTCTCCCGTCCCTTGACATCTTCTCGTTTCTTCTCTCCTTTCTCTTGTCTTCTCATCTTTCCCTCTCCCCGCTCCTTCCTTTCCAGTCCCTTACATTCTGTTCTAAGCTATCTACTCACATAACATTACCACAAAAATTGTCATCTCTACAAATTCACCACTTTTGTAACACAATTCTGAACAAGTAACCTGATTCTTCAGTCAGATTATTCAATAACATATAACTATTATTGCCCATCAAGACCATATAGGTCCATTGGCCCCGTTAAGCTTTCCCTATATATATCAGAAGTATATTAACACTGAATATATAGAATATTTAAGAAAGTTTTTTAGAAAAAAATCAAAAAGCCAAAACATGATTCTTTGAAATTATATTAAAATTGATAAAGCCTTATCAAGATTATTTGAGAAAAA
>NW_004444054.1:8556359-8558084 GCF_000243295.1 Trichechus manatus latirostris | reverse complement strand
CAAATAGAATTGTGGGTTAGAATTCAAATGAGAGTATCAGTTTAGAGACAGATTTGGAAATCATTGATATTTAGCAAGTAAATTTTTTTTAGTGAATGAGATCCTCCTGAGAGAATACCCAGAATGTGATGAGAGGAAGAACAAGAAGTTTCTTAGGGTAAAACATTGCCATCTTCTAAATTTCTTTAAATATTACAGTCATTTCCATGGTTAAATTGTCATTTTAGATACTTACACTTTTCCTTGTAATGTGTGAGTTACTGATAATAATTGTATTCAGTTTTTTAAATGCCTTTACATACTACTGATGTGATAATCCTACCAACCATATGAGTCAAAAGGAAAGAAGAATTGTAAAACGATTCTTGGCAAAATGGACAATTTTTTTAATATTTAACATTTCTATTCTGATCAAACGAATCATCTTTTAAATATCTGCAAATTTTTAAATATCTGCAAATGGTATTTCATAAACATTGCTCTACTAATTGAAAGAAGTTCATAGAAAAAATTTAGGCCCTAATATTTGTCTTAGTATTTAATACTTGATAACAACTGGAAGAATAATCATTTTCTATCATATGTTATCTAATAAAGGTCTATTCAAATGACATCACTTACATATTACATTGCTGGGTGCAGGGGTGTGCTATACTTCAATCCCCCCTCCCACCATCTCCATAGCTACTAATAGACACAAATAAACACAAAGCATGTGACTTAGGGGGAGATGATTGCCCTCTGAGAAACTCAAAACATTTATTGTTTTATCTTAGTGGGGTAAAGGAGGAAGAACTGTTCTCTGACACTAGTAAGTCTAGAATAGGCAATCAAGAGATGGTTACACACCCTGAACAGGGGCAATCAGTAACGTTCATTGCCCATAGACTCTTTTTCCCTTTTATTACCCTTTTCCCCTACTCTCTTTACATGTCGTTTGGCACCTAGTCATCGTAGCTTGCTAGCATATTAACCCTGAGAGAGAGGGGCTTTGGAGTTCCTCTCCCATGACACACAGTGGAGCATGTGTGGATGCTATTGTAACATCACATCCTGGGACGAGAGCTTAACTTCGGGGAACCTTGGCCAATAGTGGTGTTTTCTGTTCTACTCATGCCTGTCCTGTTTATCCTGTGAGTAATAAATTTCTATTGACCATGGCATTAGAAGAGTGTCTGGTCTGTGCTTTGCTCCAAATGGTCCTTCACTGAAGAACTTGTGAACATGGTACATTGCACACATTGATTATTTCCCATTAGAGTTGAACTAATGCCATTTTTCTATCAGTAAATGCTTTCTGTCCTATATAAGACAACATGTATATTGAAGAAATACTAAATTCAAAATTGTAAAAAGCTTTTTAAGTTCACTGCAACTACATGATTAATTGAGTGCAATACTGATCAAGTCAACTGACCTTTCCTTATCTCAGTTTCTTCAACTAAAAAGTGAGGAAAATAATAGCTACCACTGAGTTCACAGGTTGTTAGAAGTATTGAAAAGGATGAAATATGAGAAAAAATTGTCAACTGTAAAGATACATATAAATGTTAGTTATTGTCAAAAAATAATAAGACAAAAAGTTTCACAGGAATACCGCTATTCAAATAGGTTCTATAATTCAAATAGTGTTTAGATAGTCTATACATTTGTAACAAGCAGATGGAGTGGTATAGTCAAAGGCAGAAATTGCAGGAAAAAAAACTTTAAAGTTCTTTGAAAAAC
>NW_004444054.1:8530082-8542281 GCF_000243295.1 Trichechus manatus latirostris | reverse complement strand
GTGGACTGCCAGAGGAAACAAATCAGTCTTAGAGAAATAAAACCAGAATGCTCCTTAGACATTAGGATGGCAAGACTTTGGCTCAGTTACTTTGGACATGTCACCAGGAGAGACCAGTCTCTAGAAAAAGAACATCATAGCTGCTAAAGCAGAAGGTCAGTGAATATAAGAGAAAATCTCAATGAGATGGATTGACGTAACAGCTGAAACAATGGACCGAAACATACCTATGATCGAAGATGGCACAGGAATGGACAATGTTTAGCTCTGCTACACATAAGATCACCGTGAACTGGAGCCAACTCCAGGGCCCCTGACAACAGCAACAACAATCTAACGGTCCTATGAAAGTCTCGTTATATATAAATCATAATAATGTGAAAGCAATAATCCTAAAATATCCTGTAAATACAAAAATATTTGACATAATGAAATATAGAGTTGTTGTTGTTGTTTTATTTTTTTCCCTGAGAAGATTAAAACAGTCTTCTGTATTTTTATTTTGCCTGTGAGCTGTGAGGATATAATTGTAAAGCACAAACCAGTAGAGAGCTTAACATATTAAGAAACTAGTTTTTAATTAAGATAAAATTTGAATTCTGGATGTTTTATAGAATTATAGAGACTGTGGAAGTTTATGGCATAGACGAATTTCCACATACACAAACATTTATTTAATGATGTCTTAAATCCCACTAGAAATACTTGAGGAAATAGTGTTGGCCGGAGCTAAACCCGACTCAGAGGAGCAGGGATAACAAGTTGTAAATATATGACTGTTCCCAAGACCTCCAACTTCGAAAAGAGGAATTAATAGCCAAAAAGGATATATGACAGCAGAATTTCTCAAACATTTGGCACATTATTTGTCCCAAACCACAAACTGATATGTAAGCATTTCAAGAAAATCTCAGGAGTAAACGAAAATGGTTCCTACTTGCTGAAAAAGGATCTCACAATTTGTCACCTTGGAATGGTTCCATTTCATTTCTTGTGAAATTTGTTTTTATGTGTGAAGTGTAGAAATCTCCCTCACACTCCACAGTGCATACACCTCACCTCATATTCTCAGAATAATTCACAGGAGGATATCTGCCATACGTTCAACAACCAAGGCACAAGTGAATGGGTTTACAACATTTTCTTGTTATGATTTTGTTTATTTCATTTTTACAGGTAGTCCCTGACTTACGACGGGTTTTCATAAGTAAGTTCTGACATAAGTAAAATACATCTTTTTTTTTTTTTTTTTTTAGTTTTCATTACTATTGCCTTTTATTATCAGCATTTTTATAAATCTGGCAGTGTTTTGAACAGTAAATCGGAAATTGAACATTTGCAAGTATCCGAGAATGATAACATCAGCAAATTACATGCTGCAACATATAACTAATGATAAGATGTTCAAAAATAACCTAAAAAACAGACAGCCCTAAGTGTGGTTCATCGTAACCTATAAGTCAGGGACTACCTGTATTTAAAAACATACAGGTCCTTTTAATATATAGTAGGAACATGAGAGTCCTCCTTGATGCTGATGGCATGCTTTTTCTTGTCACCATGTAAATGCAGCCTCTTATATAGCTGGCCCAGATATTTAAATGCCCTAAATTTGATAACTGTGTAATTGTATGCAATTTTCTTGCATGTTAGCTTTTTTGGGGCCACATCGAACCAGTCTATGCTATTTACTTTTACTCTGACTTATAAAAATCTATTTTTCCCTTCTACCTACTGTCTGAGGTTTGTTCCTATAAACAAACTCAAATTATATTTTAAATTACATGCATTGAAAAGCAAAAGAACCATTTACACATAGATATATTCATTCTTCCATAAAATCATAAAGGCTGTGCAGTATGATACTTTAGATGTATACTGGATATACTGTCATCATTTTGTTTTCTTATGTATTTTTCATATAAATAATTATCTGAGCATAAGCCTCTTGCAGAGGGGAATTAAATCTCCCACTTTATTTTATGTTGTTCATAGTGTCTAGAACACTAGCAGATACAAAGTAATTGCTCGGTATTATTTGTGATTGCCTGATCTAACTAAGGTCGATATATAGCCCAGTGGTTAACTGCTCAGCTGCTAAGCAAAAGGTCAGCAGTTCGAATCCACCACCCGCTCCTTGGAAACCTTATGGGGCACCTCTGCTCTGTCCTGTAGGGTTGCTATAAGTCCTAACTGACTCGATGGCAATGGGTTTTGTTTATACACAGTCAATAGAGCTCACTATGAATGTCTTTCCCTTTCAAAGGTTGGCTTACATAATACTCTTCTACTTGTGCATTTTTACAATTTTCTTCCATTTTACAGTTATCTCAACAAGGGGAATGTTATTCTTGAATCCTACCCTCCTTCCCTTCTTCATCAATATATCCCAACCCGCACACATACACACACACTCACACTCACACATACATGTATGTACATATATAGAGACACATATATATGTGCATACACACACATAGGACAAACAACTATAGAAATACTCAAAGCGTCAATTTTTGTTTTATTATTTTCGTTAGGTTTTAAAGCTTTACCCTATGAATAATACTTTTTTTAAAAGGGAGTTAAAAATATGTCTGTTTTAATAGTTCCTAGACACAACCAAACACATCATGGGATTGGTCTACTGGGTTTGAGGGCTTAGGACCATAGTCTCATGGGGCAACTCAGTCAGTTGGCATAACTTAGTCCACAAAGACAATGTTCTACATCCTAGTTTGGTGAGAAGCATTCGGGATCTTAAAAGCTTGTGAGCAGCCATCTAAGATACATCTATTGGTCTCTGTTCATCTGGAGCTAAAGAGGAAGAAGGAAACCAAAGACTCAAAGAAGAAATTAATCTACAGAATCAATAGTCTACATAAACAATGACATCACCTACCCTGAGACCCGGAGAACCAGAGGGTGCCCGGCTATCACTTCTGACTGTTCCAACCAGAGACTCAACAGATGGTCCCAGATAGACAAACATGTAGAACAAAATCCAAATTCCTGAAAAAAAGAGTCAGACTTCCTGGACCAGTAGAGATTACATGAACCCCCGAGACTATCACCCTAAAATATTTTTTTAAACTTGGAAATCAAACCACTCCTAGAGGTCTCCTTTCAGCCAAATGACAGATTGACCCATAAAATAAATAATATCACCTATGCATACTGTGTTCCTCAAAATATTTGTCTAGATGGAAAAAAAAAAAAAGGTAAATGTTTACCCTGGACCGAAAATGAAGAGGCAAGGGGGGACAGGGAGGCTCAGTTAATGGAAACAGAACAACCAAAACAGAGATAAAAGAATGCTGCTATACTGTGAAGAATGTAACCAATGTCACTGAACAATATATATAGAAATTGTTAAATGAGAACCTAGTTTCCTGGGTAAACTTTCACCAAAAACACAATAAAAATATTTTTTAAAAATATGCCTATTTTAAATTAATAGATAGTTTTTAACAAAATTATGTACATCATAACCATGCCTCAATTTAAAAAAACATTTAAGATCTAAGTAACTTGGTTGCCAAGAGAAATTCATCCTTATTTTAGGTTGTAAATGGTCATGGGCTGGAGGCAATGCAGTCTCAAATAATGTGTGTTTTTCTTAGCTTTCTTTTGAGTTTGAACTTTAAGCTAGGATATCACTGAATCTCAGTAATCACCATCATCGTTCTCATAGAACAACACATTTTCCAAGAGTGATACAAGTGTAATTTGTACAAAGATGCACTTAGGATTTTCAGATTCTCTTTTAATTTTAGGAGAGAGAATTTTTCTACACATTTTTGCATTTTTTTTCCAAATAATATGTTGCACTGGATTTTGTCAAGCATATGATTGAAACGAATAAAATTTCTATACTATACAACATCAACATATAATATATGTACATGTTATTTCACTGCAATAATGGTCAGCAAAATCAACAGTTATGAAAATATATTATTATTGTCTAATAGTCTAACCAATTGACCAGGAGGGATTTTAGCCAAACGGAACCCACAAAGCCCTCCCTCATCTCTCTCTGGTTGCACATGGATTTGTTGTTTGTACTAGATATTGAAATGTGGCACTAACTGCCACATATCTAAAATCAAGATAAGATAAAAAATTAATTATTCTCAGTTAATACACAAAAATAAAATAAACAGTTGATGTCCCAATAAAATCTACAAAAATGGGAAAATGGTAAAAAGACTGGAATTTGAATCAGGTTATTCAAAACACACACACGTGAAAACACATGTCCACACGCACACACAAGCACACACTTGATCTTGGATATTGGTAGATTCGGTCACTGAGACTCTAACTAGCTCTAGATCTGCTTTGGCTAAAAAAAGAAGGATACTTGTTTTGGGGATGAAAACAAAATGGATGTTTCAAGGAAAGCAGAATACAAGGAGGAAGTGAATGGCATATTGTAGTGTAAAACAAGAAATGCCCTGAGATTTCAAACAAAAAAAGAAAAAACAATTGTCATTCTAAACAAGCTGAAAACATATACTCTGAAGAAAATCACTGGAGTTACACCAAAACAGGAAATCACCAGGTAACCAAGCTCTAAGCTGTGCTGTTACTAGGAAACTGCAATATGCTTGGTCACACAACCCAAACATATCAATGAAACAAAAAACACAGCACGCCTTGGAACACTCCCTTTTCCAGCAAATACTTTAGCCTCCACTCTGTTCCTGGGCATATATAGGGCAATAAGTAACAGGCAAAAATGTCCTTCTTCTCTTTCTCATGTATATAAGCGTACCAATAACCCACTGCCATCAAGTCGATTCCGACTCATAGCGACTCTATAGAACAGAGCAGAACTGCCCCATAGGGTTTCCAGGGAGCGGCGGGTGGATCCCAACTGCTAACCTTTTGATTAGCAGCTGTAGCTCTTAACCACTGCACCACCAGGGCTCCTAGTGTATCGATAGCACCTCTAATTCCATAAAAAGTTGCTTTCCCCATGAATAAATTTGAGTTCTAGAACAACGTATCCTAAACCCATTTAGACAATGACGTTCACAGCTGGACATTTTTAACCACATATAGCTATCAAGAATAGTTCCTAAAATTTAGATAATTTTTAAATTTTCTATTTTGCTTGGAGGTCCAATAAAATTTTATCATTGCTGTCATAGCATACCAGTAACACATTGCCATCAAGCTGATTCTGACTCATAGAGAACCTACAGGGCAGAGTAGAACTTCCTCAAAGTGTTTCCAAGGCTGTAATCTTTATAGAAGCAGACTGTCATATCTTTCTCCCATGGAGCGGCTGGTGAGTTCAAAACGCCAACCTTTCGGTTAGCAGGCAAGTGCTTTAACCACTGCACCACCAGGGCTCCTTGTCATAGTATGTAAGTATTCAAAAATAAGTATATTAATGAATGTATAAACAAGACGACAAATCAACAGCAACAACAAAAATAACAGCTAGTACCAAACAATCCTTTGTTTTAGAAGATATAAATATAAGAATCTAAAATACTCCTCAAATTTTTATTCAGAGTATTTTAAAATGTAAAATATAGTACAAGAGCTAGTTAGCAAAACTTTATAAATACAACAATAGTAAACTGTCGAAGTAATTAGTTTAAGTATCATTTCTCAAAAGAACAGAGATTTGTACAAAGCTCATTGAATTATTAGACATTCAAGAAGGGAGCAGAGTGATCAGAGCCAGTCAGAAGGCCAAAATTCAGCAAGAATATACTCCATACAGTGAAGTTTGGCATGGTATACTGAATGGGAGAGGAAATAGTTGAAGATAAAGTTATAAAGATAGGTGATTAAAAACAATGAATAATTGTGAATGCCCACTGAGATCTTTTGCTTGTGTTAGTTAAAATGCAGGTAAACATTTTATACACCATTTAAAGTAGTCAATTTGTCATACTGAGGTGGACTGCATGTTGCTGTGATGCTGGAAGCTATGCTACTGGTATTTCAAACACCAGCAGGGTCACCCATGGTGAAGAGGTTTCAGCAGAGTTTCCAGACTAAGACAAGTTAGGAAGAAGGACATAGCAATCTACCTCAGATAAAAATTAGCCAATGAAAACCTTATGGATAGCAACAGAACATTGCCCAATATAGTGCTGGAAGATGACCTCCTCGGGTTGGAAGGCACTCAAAATACGACTAGGGAAGAGCTGCCTCCTCAAGGTAGAGTCGACCTTAATGACGTGGATGGAGTAAAGCTTCGGGATCTTCATTTACTGATGTCACACAACTCAAAATGGGAAGTAACAGTTGCAAACATCCATTAGTAATGGGAACATGGAATGCATGAAGTATCATCAAGGAAAACTGGAAGTTGTAAAAATTGAAATGGAATGCTTGAAGATGGATATCCTAGTGAGCTGAAAAAGATTGGCACTGGCCATTTTGAACGGGACAATCATAATGGTCTACTATGCCAGGAATGACAATTGAAGGAAAGACTTTGCCTTTGTCATCAAAAAGAACATTGTCATTCATAGCCATCAGAGAGATGCCTATCAAAACCGCAATGAGATACCATTTCACTTTCACTAGGATGGCTAAAATTGGGAAAAACAGAAAACAATAACAAATATTGGTGAGGATATGGGGAAAATGGAACCCTTATCTACTGCTGGTAAGAATGCAAAATGGGATGGCCATTGTATAGTGTAACAGTGTGGTGGTTCCTCAAAAAACTAAACACAGAAATACCGTATGACACAGCAATTCCACTCCTAGGTATATACCCAAAAGACTTGAAAGCAGAGACTTAGAGACTTGCACATCAATGTTCATTGCAGCACTGGTCACAATAACCAAAACATGGAAACAACAAAAATAACCATCAACAAATGAATGGGTAAAGAAAATGTAGTGTCTATATAAAATGGAATACTACTCAGTCAGTGAGAAGTTATGATACGTGCTACAATATACATGGAGCTTGAAGACATCATGCTGTGTAAAATAAGTCAATCACAAAAGGACAAATATTGTATGATGTCACTTATATAAAAAAACAAGAACAGACAAATACTTTTTTCGGTCACATAAACGATAACTATAAGCTTTGACCTTGCTGGATGGAATACACAGGAATCAAATCAACTACATCTGTGGAAAGAGATGATGGAGAAGCTCAATATCATCAGTCAAGACAAGGCCAGGGGCTGACTTCAGAACAGACCATCAATGCTTATATGCAAGTTCAAGTTGAAGCTGATGAAAATTAAAACAAGTCCACAAGCGCCAAAGTGCAGCCTTGAGTATATACCCACTGAATTGAGAGATCATCTCAAGAATAGATTTGATGCACTGCACATTAATGACCAAAGAACAGAAGATTTATGGGATGACAGCAAGGACATCATACATGAAAAAAGCAAAAGCTCATTAAAAAAATTGGAAAGAAAGAAAATCCAAAATGGATGTTAGAAGACACTCTGAAACTTGCTCTTGAGCACAGAGTTACTAAAGCAAACAGAAGAAATGATACAGTAACAGTGCTTGTCTTAGCTGTCTAGCGCTGCTACAAGAGAAACACCACAAGGGTGTGACTTTAACAAACAAATTTATTTCCTCATACTCTAGGAGGCTAGAAGTCCAAATTCAGGGTGCCAGCTCTAGGGGAAGGCTTTCTCTCTCTGTCACCTCTGGAGGAAGATCCTTGTCTCTTCAACTTCTGCTTCCTGGTTCCTTGGAGATCTCCATGGGTCTTGGCATCTATCTTACCCCATGTCTGCTTACTCGCTTGCTTGTTTAATCTATTTTATATCTCAAAAGAGATTGATTCAAGATACACGCTACACTAATCCTGTCTCCATGAACAGAACAAAGACAACCCATTCACAAATGGGATTATAAACACAGACATAGAGGTTCAGATTTACAACACATATTTTTGGGGGACACAATTCAATCCATGACATTCTACCCTTTGGCCCTCCAAAATTCATATCCTTGCTACATACAAAACACATTCACCCCATCACACTGTCCCAAAGCCTTAAATCTACTCCAAGCCCAAAACCTCATCTTCTGAATCATCTAAACTAAATATGGGGGAGACATCAGGCGGAGCCCATCATGGGACAAAACTCCTGATCAGCTGTGAATCTGTGAAATCTACAATATAGGTTATCTACTTCCAAAATACAATGTTGGAACAGGCACAAAGCATACATTTCCATTACACATGGGAGAAATTGGAGGGAAAGAAGGGATATCAAGCACCAAACAAGTCCAAAACCCAGCAGAACAATTTACATTAGCTTTTACGTCTTGAAAATAATCCTCTGTTTTCTGAGACCACCTAAGCAATGGTCCCTCCCTCCAGACTATGGGAGGTGGCCATGCTGTCTGGATTCTGGATGGAGGCCCCTCGGCCTTGGGCTTCAGTGCCTCCTTCCCTGTCCACTGGGAAGCAACTCTGATCCCTCGGCTTTTGGCAGCCCTATTCTCCTAGTCTATCTGAGTGGTGACCCCACCCTCTCAGCCCTGGCAGGCTCCATTCTCCACTCTCCTGCCCTTTGGGCATGGCAGTCGCACCTCCTCAGCTTTGGGCTGCGGGCTTATCCTCTTAAAGCACCAGAATGGCAGCCCCACCAACCAGAATTGAGGAATTGAGTTGGTGGAGATCTAACTCTTTGAAACCCAGGAGGCCTTGGCTGCACCCTTTGAGACCTAGGAGACAGTGGCTCCACTCTTTGAAACCTAGAAGGCTCTGCTTCCCATTCTCATTCCAATAGTTCTGCTAATGTCTTAGCTGCTCCAGGGTTGGTCCTTTTCTTTTCTTGGAGGACAACAGATGTATCTCCTTTGGTCTGTTTTCTGCCTGTAAAATTCCAAGAGGCAGGTAGCATTCTTTCCTTTTGTCCTGTTTCTGTCCCCTTCAGTCTAAGATGATAGGTTTTCTGCTGTGGTATTTGGTTAGATCCATCAGTCACAGGCTTAATCCCATTAACAAAAGAATATGTAGCCACATCCTTAGCGAAAAATTCTAGGACACGTTTTAATGGGGTACAACAGCCCAGGGACAAGGACTAGAAGGCAGGAAGGGAGAGGAAAGCTGGTAATAGGGAACCCAAGGTCGAGAAGGGAGAGTGTTGACATGTGGGGTTGTTACCCAGTGTCACAAAACAATATGTGTACTGTTTAATGAGAAGCTACTTGCTCTGTAAACCATCTAAAGTACAATAAAAAAAAAAAAATCCTCCATCCTCTACCCATTACCAATTCCAAAACCACTTCCACATTTTAGGTATTCGTTAGAGCAGCAATCCAATTCTCAGAATCAAATTCTGTCTTATTTATCTAATGCTGCTATAACAGAAATACCACAAGTGGGTGGCTTCAACAAGCCGAAATTTATTTTCTCACAGTTTAGGAGGCTACAAGGTAAACTCAGGACACTGGCTCTAGGGGAAGGCTATCTTTCTCTGTTGGCTCTGTGGTAAGGTCCTTGGTTCCTTGGTGATCTTCATACAGCTTGGCATCTATTGTTCCCCATCTCTGCCTTCTTAATATGCTCCTTTTATATCTCAAAAGAGATTGACTCAAGACATACTCTATATTAATACTGCCTCATTAACATAATAAAGAAAACCCATTCCCGTATGGCATTAAAATCAATATTTTGGGGGGACACAATTCAATCCAAAGCAATTAACTCTAGGTCTTATCAAAGTATCTTAGTTAAATCCTGTTTAAAAAATAAGAAAAAGTCAAAAATAATTAACAACTAGAAGTTTTTATCTTATTTTCCTGTATTTGCTTGTCATGTAAAATTGTAGCAGTAATCATACTGCAGAAGACATATGCCATCTTGTATCATTTTAAATTAAAATAATATTTATGACCTACAGTTTCTTCATTTTTGTAATCTTGTCCACTCAGAGCCTGATTATGGTGGTGAAATGATAAATATTGAATGTTTCTAAATGCTAGTCTTTAGGCATTAAATAGAGCAGTACAGATCTTTATAATGTAATAATTCTGTAATAAAATTGGGCAGAACTTCCAGAAAATTGTTGATAAGTGTAGCTCAATGTGAGTGCAACTTTTCAGGTGTAATTAAAGAAGAAATCATTTTTGGTTATAGCCAAAAATTATGACAGTTACTGAAGAAATGCTGTTAGTTACCATTGTGTTGGCCCCCAACGCATGACTACCCTATGCACAACAAATTCAAATGCAGCTGTCTTAGTCATCTAGTGCTGCTATAACAGAAATACCACAAGCGGATGGTTTTAACGAAGAGAAGTTTATTTCCTCACAGTCAAAGTAGGCTGTAAGTCCAATTTCAGGGCGTCAGCTCCAGGGGAAGGCTTTTCCTCTCTGTCAGCATTCTCTTCGTTGTTCCCCTGACTAGGAGATTCTCGGGGCAGGGACCCCTGTCCAAAGGACGCGCTCTGCCCCTGGCACTGCTTTCTTGATGGTATGAGGTCCTGCTGTCTTACTGCTCACTTCTGTCTTTTATATCTCAAGAGATTGCCTCAGGACACAATCCAGTCTTGTAGATCAGGTCCTGCCTTACTAACACAGCTGCCACCCATCCTCCCTCATTAACATCATAGAGGCAGGATTTACAACACATCTAGAAATCACACAGTACCAGGAATCATGGCCTAGCCAAACTGATATACACATTTCTGGGGGGACATAATTCAAACCATGACAGCAGCCTTGTCCTGTGCTAACCCCATGATTTGTTACAGATAGGATCATTGTGTTCCATAGGGTTTTCAATGGCTGAGTTTTAGAAGTAGATTGCCAAGCCTTTCTTCCTAGTCCTTGTTAGTCTAGAAGCTCTGCTGAAACCTATTCAGCACCATAGCAACACTCAAGCCTCTGCTGACAGATGCTTGGTGGCTGCACATGAGGTGGACTGGACGTGAATCAAACCCAGGTCTCTGGTACAGAAGGGTAGAATTCTGCTTCTGAACCACCAATTTCCCCTTGTTACTGAAGAATAAAAAGTACAGAAGCTAAAGAATAGCTTCTTCAGGACGGTCACACTTCTTTTTGGTGTTTTGAGGGAAAAAGGTCGCCATTCAGTAGTGCCACAGCTGGTTAAATGAACTTCAAGAAGCAAGCTATATTACAAGGTGACTGCCATTGCCATGTACTTTTTATAAGTAGTTCAACTACTTTAAGCTGTTTTCCAAAGTGAAGAATGCAGTGAGTAGAATTCTGTGTGTCTGTTGCTTTGGCTCTACTCCCTGTTAACCTCTCTCTGAAAAGACACGCCAGGCATTATTTCCAGACAATTGTGCTGTTCAAAGAAACACTAAGAACAAATAAGCATTTGCACTTGAAGTGTGAGGAACATTTTAATGACATTGGAAATAATTTTGCTTTGCTAGCTGCAGGGCTAACAAAAATAACTAAAGAAAATCAGGCTAAAAAGTGTGGTGAAAAGATATTTAGATCTATCACTGAACTTTGTCGGCTGCTTCTCAGAACTTTTCTTTCATCAGCTGATAATAGATGTCATGTATCCTTCATAGTCATGTCAGAAAAGAAGAAGTATCTCTTCATTGAGGTGTAAGGTTCTTCATCTTTTTAAACATGACAGATGTTCCAAATAAAAGATTAACGGTCTAAGATGTTAATCCTTCAAACTTGAAAAAAAAAACTTTCTAAAACATGGATACTTTTTCACAATGACAAATTACCTTAATGTAAGGAAGATAGATTATATCTTAGCCTCTCAAGTAATAAGTGAAATTACAAATAGCCTACATTAAAACAAAAAATAAAAGAAAGAAAGAAACGAAACCCATTGCCCACTGCAGTCAAGTCGGTTCTGACTCACAATGACCCTATAGCACAGAGCAGAACTGTCCCATAGGGTTTCTACCACTCTGTTATTGTTAGGTGCCCATGAGTTGGTTCCAACTCATAGTAACCTTATATACAACAGAATGAAACACTGCCAGGTCCTGAGCCATCCTCACAATCATTCCTTTGTTTGAGCCCATTGTTGCAGCCACTGTGTCAGTCCATCTTGCTGAGGGTCTTCCTTTTTTTTGCTGACCCTGTGCTTTACCAAGCATGATGTCCTTCTCCAGGGACTGGTCCTTCCTGATAGGTAACGTTATTTCTCCCAAGTAAGTATATGTTGAAAACAAAAATAAACAGCTAAGTATTATTTATGCTGTTTAAGTAGGTTCGCTATTAAGAAACTTAAATCTTG
>NW_004444054.1:8518711-8519635 GCF_000243295.1 Trichechus manatus latirostris | reverse complement strand
GGTTCACTTGCCCTTCTGCAGACCTTAGCTACAGGGACAGAGACATTTCCATAGTGTACAGTTCATACAGAACACACTTCAGTGGAAGATTATGCAACTTTTTTTTTTTCTAGATATTAAATATTTTGGGCTTTGCAGACCATATGATCTCCATTGCACCTATTCAAACCTGCCATTGAAGCCTGTAAGCAACCATAGGCAATATGTAAATGAATAAGCATGGCTGTGTTTCAATAAAATATTATTTACAAAGTGGGCAGAGTGTCAGATTTGGCCCAAGGGTCATACTTTGCCAACCTTGACTTTAGTGTGAACTTTACTCTCGGATCCTCACATACTTCTATACGGAAGCAAATTGGGAACCCACATATTTCTGTTAACTTCCAAATTTCCTAACATCTTTCCCAGGTTTAGAACCTGAGTTTGACTTACCAGTGAGCAAAATGACATTCTAGTGCTATTTCATCCAAATGACTTCTTTAAAAAGTATATTTATTATGTCTAAGTGGTTAGGTTATTGGGGATTCTGTTTTGATCTTATCAATTGCTCACTTGTTTGTTTTTGTATTTATTTATTTATTTGAATTCACCTTTATGATGAGAAAATTCTAGAAGAGAAACAATGTTGTAGAATGCTCTGACTATCCTGGCATATTCATCACACCTAGACCTTGAAGATAATAAATAGTGCATGTGTGAAGGTAGGCATTATTGCATAGTTGTAATGTGTCTGCATGGGGTGGTATCTAGGTATTATTATATAACCCATTATATGCTATGAGTCAGAATCGACTCAACAGCGACAGGTTTGGTTTTGGTTTTGGTGGTTGTATAAAGTAGCAAGATGTTACTTGCAGTATTAGTAAGTGTAGCTACAATCTGGATATTAATCCAGTTGATGTGGTCTGCAAGCATAAAAGATCA
>NW_004444054.1:8508437-8516562 GCF_000243295.1 Trichechus manatus latirostris | reverse complement strand
TAATAACTCTCAGTCTATGACTCCACACCACACCACTCCTCCAACTTATATTTCTAATTCCCTGTTGTATATCTCCAACTGGATGTCTCACAGGAACCTGTGAGTTCATACATAGACATGACCTATCTTATAATATTCAAATCTAATATCTTTACCAATTCCTGTCCAAATGAACCCTCTGCTGCTAAGTCAATTCTGACTCATGACAACCCCATGTATTTCAGAGTAGAACTGAGCTCCATAGGGTTTTCTTGACTGTAATCTTTATGGAAGTAGGTTGCCAGGTCTTTCCTCTATGTTGTCGTTGGTTGAGTTCAAACCACCAACCTTTCAGTTAATAGTTAAACACAAACCATTTGTGCCACCTAAGGACCTCAATTCTTGTCCGGGAAAATAAATTAGTAATTTGGAAATGATCCTCAACTCTTTTATTTTCTGTGATCACTCAATGTACAGTCCCTTCATAAACAGCACTTCTGGGGATCATTCTAGTTCCCATGTATCTCTCACATATATGCCCTTTAATTTAAACCAATCATCACTCCACTGGTTTAACCCTTATTATTTATTACTCTAATCTAGAAAACTAACCTGCAAATTGATCTTTCTGCATTCAGTTCCCCCTTTCTATTCCCATAGTGGTGGTCATTTTGTCTATCTCAAAAAAAAAAAAAAAGATCATGTCACTTTTCTTTTAAAATTTCTGCAGTGTGTCCCCAATTAATACAAGATTAAAAACAAACTCAGCACTGAATAATTAGAAGATCTTAAATGAATGATATTTATAAATACGTAATAATATGAACAAAAACTGATATACATACTAATAATAACACTGCCCAATTTGTGAGAATAAAGTTCACAAAGAGTATAAACCAAAAATATTTTACAATAGTATATCATTTGAGAAAAATAATTTAATTTAAAAGAAACAAAGATCCTTTTATTGTTTCTGAACAGTCAAGTTATTAACTTTAGTTACATTGAATTATGTGTGCACATTATAGTATCTAGGGAATCCACTAAAATTAGAGAACATGACTAAAACTTTCAAACTAATAGGAGAAAGAAAGATAAAGAATGTCAGATTTGAGCGTACAAACAAAATCCTCTAAAGTAGCAAGGCATAGAAAGGTTTGAAGACAAAAAATGTAAAAATAGATACCAGGTAAATGCTAACCAGGAGTCAGCTGATGTAGCTGTATTAATATAGGATAAGCTGGACATTAGTGTAAAATAATAACAGAGATAAGGTAGGTCTATATGATGATGAAAAGTCCATTAACCATAAATGTAATACATTTAAACTTGTACCTTTCTAATATTATTGCCTAAAAAAATCTTAAGCAAGGGTTACATGAGGGTGTTTTGGGATGCTGACTTCTAGGTGCTGGGGAAGCTTCCCCATGAGAACGTGCCATGCATGCTGGGCCACCCATGCTGCAGGAACCTGCTGAGATATCTCACCAAATCCAGAAAGGGCCCCTTTACATGGCTTCCACTACAGAAGCTTCACAGCATGCAATTTAGCAAGAGAAAAAAAATTGCTCTAGGACCACAAGCAAGCCTATACAGGGTGGATTTGGGACTCAGAGACAATATATTGATAACTGAACAACAATCAACAAGCCTAATCTAATAAATGTTGGAGGAAAACTGCATCCAACAACTGAAGGATATACTTTCTTTTGTTCTCACATGGAATATTTATGAAACTATAGTAACAAGAATTTCATAGATTTGGAAGCTGAAAGAAAATAAAACAAAACTTCTAAGCCTCTCATGAAGAAATTATAATGGACACTTAAAAATATTTAGAATTGACAGATAGTGGGAATACCACATATTAAAACTTTAGCAAGTAGGTGAATTGGTTGTTAGAGATTAATAGCTTAGTTTAGAAAATAAGAAAGGATTAAAACTAATGAACTATTCATCTAAATTATAAAGTTAGAAAAATCTTATATAAATAAATCCAAAGAAAGTAAAAGGGAAATAAAATAATAAAGGCAGATATAAACGAAATAATAACAAATAAAATGGGAATGAAATAGAAAACAATGTAACGGTCAATAAAGCCAAATTTTGGTTCTTTGAAAATGCAAACCTCTGACAACGTACTAAAATATGTACTTTGAAGAGAAGGGGGAAGAGTAATGTTAGAAATGACATGCTTGAAGAAGGAGGAGGAGAAGGAGAAGGAGCAGAGAGGAAGAAGAAAAAAAAAGAAGTTGAAGATGAAGAAGAAAAGAAGAAGAAAGAAAGTGGAAAAAGGCAATAATAATTTGCAGGGATTTTCCTTTCCAAATATCAAGACTTACTATGAAATTCAAAAAAATTTGGATAATATGTAATTGGCACTAGAGATAGACAAATAACTTCATGGAATGGAATAAAAAGTTCAGAGACTAATCAAATATAGGTAAAAACCTGATTTATGACAGAGCACTACTTACAAATTGGTGGGGAAAATGGTGGCTTAATTAATTAAATTTTGTTGGGACAATAGTTTATAATCATAGAAAATGATAAAATTCAATTTCTCTTGTGACGTCATAAGCTAAAATCAAATTTAGGGGGATTAAGTATTTAAACATGTAAGGAAAACTTTACAATTATGAGGTAGGGAGTGAGTTTTTAAACTGCTATTTTAAAAAGCAAATTAAAACTAAATTTTTCAAATAAAAAAGACACCTTAAAAGATAAGATTGTCTTGTCTTTTTGTTGTTAAGTTGTAAGAGTTCTTTATGTATTCTGGATGTATGTAGTTTCCAGAAACCTCTCCCAATTTGTAGGTTGTCTCTTCATTTTCTTGATGAAGTACATTAATGAACAAAAGTTTTTATTTTTTATGAAGTTCCATTTATCTATTTTGTCTTTTGTTGTTCATGCTTTTGGTGTCATATCTAAGAATCCATTGGCGAGGATGTGGGGAAAGAGGAACCCTCATCCATTGCTGGTGAGAATGTAAAATGGTGTAGCCATTGTGGGAACGTTTGGTGGTTCCTTGTAAAGTCAGAGAACTACCATATATGATCCAGCAATTCCACTCCTAGGTATATACCCAAAAGAATTGAAAGCAGAAATGTAAATCAATAGTGATACACCAAGGTTTATTGCAACACTATTCACAATAACCAAAAGGTGAAAACAATCTAAATGTCCATCAACAGAAGAATGATTAAACAAAATGTGATATACACATACAAAGAGATACTGCTCAGCCATAAAGAGAAATGAAGTCCTGATACATGCTGCAACATAGATGAACCTTAAAAATGTCATGCTGAGTGAAATAACTCAGTCACAAAAGGACAAATATTGTATGATTCCACTTATATGAAATAGGTACAATAGGCAGGTATATATAGATCAAAGTTTATTGGTGGTTACCAGGGGTGAGTAGGAGGGAGGAGGAAAGGAAGACACAATGCTTAGAGGTCACTAGCTTCTTTAAGGTTGATGGGAAATTTTGGGAACGTATACCAAAACCAAAACCAGTTACCATCAAATTATTTTGACTCATGGAGACCTCATATGTGTCAGAGTAGAACTGTCCTCCATAGGATTTTCAGTGTGTGATTTTTCAGAAGTAGATCACCATGCCTTTCTTTCAAGGTGCCTGTGAGTAGACTCAAACTGCCAAACTTTTGGTTAGCATCTAAGCTTTTTAATCATTTGCACCCCCCAGGGACTATATATGCTGCCTCGTTTCATTCCTATCAATTCTAGAAAAGGCAAAAACTAGTTCTCAGTGACAAAAAGTGTAGCACAAGTTGACAGTAGTAGGAATAAAATTAATTGCAAACCATAAGGAAACTACATAGGATGATGGAAATATTCTATGACTTGATTTTCATGGCAGTTGCCTGTGTATATTCATTTGTTAAAATTCCTCAAACTCTTCTTTTAAAATGGGTACATTTTGTGGTATGTAAATTATACCCCAATAAGATTATTTTTAAAAAGAAAACCATAAAATGCAAATAAAACAAATTCTATGTAATTTTCTTAGAATTATTTATAATATCATAAACATGAATTTGCTTAATCAGTTGAAGTAAAATAAGGAGGAATTGTATGAAAAACAGCCTGTATCCCAAATATCTGATATTAAGGGGGAAAAATAAACTTGGAAAAACTTTTCAAACTGTTGAAGAACAAATTAAAAATAAAACTTGTTTTTCTGGAATTAAAATACTTGATAATTTAAAAAATTAGAGTCACTTATTATTTCTAATGACATTAGAAAATTATGTTCAATACACTTAACACCAAAAATTGGAAGTAATAAAATCACACATATCTTCAAAAATGGCAATCATGATTTGTTAATTTCATGGTTCAACTAATAATAATAATGTATTAAATGTTACTGTCTATCGTGTAAAAATAAAGCATTTAAAATATCAAAACTACAAGAAAAATTCATGACAAAAACAATACAAAACAGGAGCTTAATTTATGGGTGCTCACATTTGTAAAATTAGGACAATATGACCATAAAATAATACCCATGACAATGGATTGCATCACACTGATTTAAAAACAAATCCAAAAAAAATGTAAAAAAAAATATTAATCCATGAATATGCAGTAATAGTCAGAAAAATAGAAAAGAGGGAAAGGGAAAAGCCAACTAATAAATATAGAGAGAAAATTTAAATTAAAATATCACTATATTTCAAACCTAAAGTAATCATTCAGACAAGGATTATCCACGATGCTAAATCCACTGGATGAAAAGTAGTTGCATAATCTAGACTAGTGACAGGAACTGAGATTATCACCCATAGATAACTCACCAAATACAAAGAATAAAGGAGAAAATGGAGTCTTACAAAAGATTAATCCTATGGTCACCACTTTAACCGAGTGATCAAACTCCCCATTGCTGATAAGGATGATAACTCTATTACTTATATTTTATTTTGCTATTAATATTTAACATGTATTTATCACAAGGAAATAAATAAATCCAGAATGTGGGTCATTTTACAGGATAGATTCCAAGACAACTTGACTGGACTTTCAAATAATTCAGTATAAGGAAAATATAAAAAAGTGAGGGAATTGTTCTTATTTCAAAGTGACTAACAAGAAAGAACCAAATGTAACATCTAAACCTTGACTGCATCCTGGATAGAAGAAGAAAAATTTCAAAAGGTATTTTTGGGATAATTTTGGTGATTTGAATATAGACTATTTATTTGATGATATTATATGTTTACTGTTAATAATCTTAGGTATATTGACATCTGGCTATGTAGAAGAATAAATGTCACTATTCTTAGGTATGTGTATGTGTGAGAGAGAGAGAGGCATAAAATATGGGAAAAGTTTAACAAATACTTTTTAAGAATTATATGCTGATTTTACTATTATTTCTACATTCCTGAAGTCTCAAAAATTTCAAGATTAAAAATATTTAAAATAAACAGAAATTAAGTAAAATATGCAGATAAAAAAGTAGATAAAGTGCAGTCTGAATGTTAACAATCTATATCAACACTGTAAATCAAGACATGAAATAGATGAAGGAACTTAAAAAATGATATAGTTGTATTACTGTATTACTGCCATATTAATTTATGGTTGCACTGGTTTCAAAATATATATCTACTGAAACTAAAAAGCAAGTTTTTAGAAAACATATATCAGTGAAGTAAAATTCCATTCATCATTTATGATGATTCAACTCCTCTATATAAAATTTTTTAATGCAAAAGTAGTTTGATGATATTTTAAAGTATTTTTGGTGGTGGTTGAAGGCATCTGAAATAATATATTAAACTTTATTGTCAGTGTTTGGCAAAATTATTTCAATGAAAAATATTGATATTGGGGGGGGGGGCCAAGATGGCAGAGTAGTCAGACACTTCTGGTGGACCCTCTAACAACAAAGACCTGAAAATACAAGTGAATTGATTATATATGGCAATCTGGGAGCTTTTAACATCAAAGGCAGAGCTGAGGAACTCGACTGAGTGGCAGAGGGAGGGAGAGATGGTTCGGAAGCAGTGAGGAGAGACCTGACCCAGTGAAATCCTGAGACCTTCAGGCCTGACCAGCTCAGGGGTGAGCAGTGAGGCAGGCAAGCAACAGTGCTTGGGAGGCACATTTTTCACACTGTGAGAGACTCAGCATCAGAGAGTCTACATGGCCACCCAAAACCAGTTAGAAGCATCCCTCAATCAGTGAAAGATAAGTAATTACATACGGCCTACTGCATGGATCAAAAACACCCCTCTCAGGGAAAAACCTCTCTCCCATTTACCTCCCCACTCTCTGCTCTGCACTGGGTTCCAGACCAGCTTCAGCAATTTCTGAGTTCCCTGGGCTTGAAGTAGGATCTGTCACACACCTGGAGCCAT
The DNA here is from genome assembly GCF_000243295.1 of Trichechus manatus latirostris. Taxonomy (NCBI): domain Eukaryota; kingdom Metazoa; phylum Chordata; class Mammalia; order Sirenia; family Trichechidae; genus Trichechus; species Trichechus manatus. The sequence continues at coordinate 8,510,188 of NW_004444054.1, read as the reverse complement.
TCTCCCTGCCTTGGAGGGTGAACAAATTAAAAAAACAGAGGAAAAAATAAACTGCCAGCTCCCCTAAGCCAGGAACCAAGGGTAGGCACAGCTCCTTTGCCAAGGCACAGGCATAAGGGATCCAAGGACTTTGACTGCCTTTCCCCCTGCAGAGACTTGTGTGGGCCCATTTCAACAGCGTAGGCCCTCATTACCACAGTACAACAGGGTATATACCTGAAGTCTAACTTCAACTGTTTCAGCTGTGAACTGGCAGGTTTGTGACATTTGACACTGCTCTGCCCACTAATCAGGGTCTCCACCTACCCACATCAAGGGCCTGAGGACTGGTGGCTCCACCCATGCGACCTAGCCACCTGTGATAGGGGCCCAAGAATAAGAGGTGCCCCCAGTCCTTACAGCCAACAGCATTGGGTGTTCATAGTCTGGCTGCAAAACCCATCCACCTAAGTGCTATAGGGTACAGGGACACACCTTCCTCCTGGACACTCGGGGGTGGCCGTCAGCCCCCTGCCTTGCTCAGAGTGTGTCCCCCTACTGCAGCCAGATGCCTGTGCCTACACCAATCACCCATGCCTGTCTAGGACTGTAAGTTAGAGCCTACACCACACACTTGGTGGCTATCTACCTGTGCACCTGAGCTGAATCCATACAGGAGGAGTGGGCGGACTCCTGAGCTCACATACCTAGTAACAGATCTAACCACCTGGTGACAGGACATTAGAGCTTCAAAGTTGCCAATAATCAAACTAGCTCATATGAACATTCTATTTGGGCATACCAAAACAAAACAAGAAGTTAGGACACAGTAAGCAACCATAAAATAAATAAATATAATAACTTATTGATGGCTCGAAGATGACAGTCAATATTTCCAGAGGAGGAAAATTTCTTGGAATTACAGGAGCCAGAATACAAAAGATTAATATACAGAACTCTTCAAGAAATTAGGAAAGAAATTAAGCAAAACTCAGAACACACAATAGAGGAAATTTAAAAGATTCGAGAGGAGCATAATGACAAATTTAACAGGCTGCAAGAATCCATAGAGAGACAGCAATCAGAAATCCAGAAGATTAACAATAAAATTTCAGAATCAGACAATTCAATAGAAAGTCATAGGAGCAGAATTGAGGCAATGGAAGTCAGAATTAGTGAGATTGAAGATAAAGCACTTGACATCAACTTATTTGAGGAAAAATCAGATAAAGAGATTTTAAATAATGAAGAAACTCTAAGAATTATGTGAGAATCTATTAAGAGGAATAACTTATGAGTGGCTGGAGTACCAGAAAGCGGTGAGGGGGTATAACAGAAAATACAGAGAGAATTGTTGAAGATTTGTTGGCAGAAAACTTTCCTGATATTGTGAAAGATGACAAGATATCTATCCAAGATGCTCATTGAATCCCGCATAAGGTAGATCCCGAAAGAAAGTCACCAAGACACACTATAATCAAACTCGCCGAAACCAACGGTAAAGAGAGAATGTTAAGAGTGGCTAGGGATAAACAAAAAGTCATCTACAAAGGAGAGTCGATAAGAATAAGCTTGGAATACTCAGCAGAAACCATGCAGGCAAGAAGGCAATAGGATGACATATATACAGCCTTGAAGGAAAACAACTGCCAGCCAAGAATTATCTATCCAGCAAAATTGTTTCTCAAATATGATGGTGAAATTAGGATATTTCCAGATAAACAGAAGTTTAGGGAATTTGAAAAAAACAAACCAAAATTACAAGAAATACT
>NW_004444054.1:8502244-8508337 GCF_000243295.1 Trichechus manatus latirostris | reverse complement strand
ATTACAAGAAATACTAAAGGGAGTCCTCTGGTTAGAAAATCAATAACAGCAGATAACAAACCAAGACTAGAACACATGAGAAAGCAACCAGATATCAACCCAGATGGGGAAGTCACAAAAATAAACCAAAGCTAAAACACTGAAAATAGGGAAATAGATGTCAATAAGTAAAAGATGACAACATTAAAACAAAAAAGAGGGACTTAAAAAATGTACACATAGATTTTTCATATGGAGAGGAAGTCAAGGCGATATACAGAAATAAAAGACTGGTATAAACGTAGAAAAACAGGGGTAAATATTAAGGCAACCACAAAGGAAACTAACAATCCTACTAGTCAAAATAAAAAACTAGAAAAATATAAAGACTCAGCAAATACAAAATCAACAAAAATGAAAAAGATGAAAATTAAATACTTAAAGAAAAACTACTCAGCACAGAAAATTAAGTGAAACCAAGAAACTGTCAACAACACATAAAAAAACACATCAAAATGACAGCACTAAACTCTTACCTATCAATAATTATGCTGAATGTAAATGGACTAAATGGACCAATAAAGAGACAGAGTGGCAGACTGGATTTAAAAAACACAATTTGTCTATATGCTGTCTATAAGAGATACACCTTCGACTTGAAGACACAAACAAACTAAAACTCAAAGGATGGAAAAAAAAATATATCCAGCAAACAACACTCAAAAAAGAGCAGGAGTGGCAATATTTAATCTCTGACAAAATAGACTTCAAAGTAAAATCCACCACAAAGGATAAGGAAGGACACTATATACTGATTAAAGGGTCAATATACCAGGAGGACATAACTATAATAAACATTTATGCACCCAACGACAGGGCTCCAAAATACATAAAACAAACTCTAACAGCACTGAAAAGAGAGAGAGACAGCTCCACAATAGTAGCAGGAAACTTCAACACACCACTTTCGGTGAAGGACAGAACATCCAGAAAGAAGCTCAACAAAGACACAGAAGAGCTAAATGCTACAATCAACCAACTTGATCTCACAGATGTATACCGAACACTCCACCCAACAGCAGCCAAGTATACTTTGGCACTATCTTTATCACAGTATTCAACTCTCTCTGAATAAAGAAATAACACGTAAAAGTTAATAACTCTTTTCCAGTATTTGCTTGATAAACTTTATACTTACTACCATACAGCAAGAGACCTGGTGGTGCAGTGGTTGAGTGTTTGGCTACTAATCAAAATATTGGCAGTTTGAATCCACCAGCCACTCCTTGGAAACCCTACAGGGCAGTTCTGCTCTGTCCTACAGGGTCACTATGAGTCGAATCCATTCGATTGCCAATGGGTTTGGTTTTGGTTACCATACATCAAATAATCAAACACAGAGAATTAAATAATATCTCTGAGGAGCTGAAAATTCAAGTAATACTATTTGGAAGAGTATTTGCACTTTGATGGTCAGCTTGTAGTGCCACGGTTTGGAAATTATATTCACTCTCAAATGTACTTTCAGAAATTATCAAATGGTTAATAAATATTTGGAAAATATCAGAGATCAGCTTCAATATATAATCTTTAATAGAGGTTATAATAGTTTCTTTAGCTTTACCAGAAAGACGTTTCATTTCTTAACGCTGACAGATAATTCAACTGTTATTACGAGTGCTTTAACATTTAAAATGAAAAGGAAACTGAAAGAAAAGTAGTGACTTGTAAAAATGGTCTAGGAGTAGTAGTGGTGGTGGTGATGGTTTTGGTGGTGGTGGTGGTGGTAGTAGTGTCAGAGCCTGTCTAACTTCAAGGGGAATAATGCAATCAAGATCAGCCTAAGGCTGATCCTGATGAGGTGGAGGTCAGACATACCTCCACCCTCCAATCTTTTTACCAGTTTTTACACCAGCTGTTCTCCCCATGGCATTCTCTACTTCTTTGCTGGGTTCAATGACCCGTTGCAATGGTCACACAGGGCTCACAGACCATACTTAACAGTTAAGTGGTTTACTGAGGAACAGGGTACAACTCAGGATCAGGATCAACAGGCTACACCTCAGGATCAGGATTAGGAAACAAGTAGGCAAAGTCTCCCTTCTTCAGAGCAGGACAGCTCTTTCATCTCCTCTCAGCCATGCAGGACTCGTCTCTCTCTCTTATGAAGGGCCTCCTCTCAGCCCCCTTCAGGACAGGCTCCTCTCGGCCCCCTCAGGACAGTCTCCTCTAGCTGTCTTCAGTGTTACAGCTCTTTGAGGAGGTTCCTTGCCTCCTGTCTCTCTCTGCTTCTTCTTTCTTCCTCTGCTTGTTCTTGCTGCTTCTCTTCCTGCTCTTTTCTGTCCAAAAAACCACTGTGGGGCTGGCTACATGTGTATACAACTCCTTGTCAATTTCAAGGCATGGCCTCTCCCATTGGGGGCCATAAACTGACCAATCTTCTCTCAGTAGGCCACAGACACTTCGTTTACACAGTAGGCTATAGTCACCTCATTTGTATAGTATATAGTCACTTCATTTGCATTAGTATATTGAACAATCCCTGCAAGGGATCACAGGATAGGCTGCAGCCCAGGGTCAGACAAAAAATCATGTTGTTTACAGCTTGCCCAGGAAATGTCAATCCACCTGGACAAAAGTAACAAACACTCTAAGGTAGAAAACTAGGGTAAAGGTAACTCCTCACGGGTTGTCTTAGTCATCTAGTGCTGCTCCAATAGAAATACCACAAGTGGATAGCTTTAACAAAGAGAAATTTATTTCTTCACAGTAAAGTAGGCTAAACATCCAAATTCAGGGTATCAGCTCCAGGGGAAGGCTTTCTCTCTCTGTCGGCCTTCTCATCAATGTTCCCCCGGACTAGGAGCTTCTCTGCGCAGGGACCCCGGGTCCAAAGGACACGCTCTGCTCCTGGCACTGCTTTCTTGGTGGTATGAGGTCCCCCTGTCTCTCTGCTCACTTCTGTCTTTTTTATTTCAAGAGATTGTCTCCGGCTACAAATCCAATCTTGTAGATTGAGTCCTGCCTCACTAACACAACTGCCGCCCAGCCTCCCTCATTAACATCATAGAGGCAGGATTTACAACATATAGGAAAATCACACAATACCAGGAATCATGGCCGAGCCAAACTGATACACACATTTTTGAGGGGACATAATTCAATCCATGACAGGGGTTAAGGGAAAAATTTCTCAAGCAGTTTTTCCAAAGAACCAAGGCGAAAGCTACATAAAGGAACTCATTTTATCACATGACTATACTAGAAAACAAAGACGTGAACTCATAATTTGAGCTGTGGGCATCTATATGCCCCATTTTTTGTTTAACAGCATGATGTTGTGCCCTAATCTTCTAAATTTGAAGATACATTAATTCTGGCATAACTAATAGACTTCATTTCAAACAAATAAAGGTAACACACTTCTGATTTCAATTAAAACAACCTAAAGCAACCCAGATTTATATGTAAAAGACATCAAAATGGTACGCAAAAGGGTCTTTGAAATGAATTTAATACATCAAGCTCTGGGAACTTCAGGTATTAAACACGGAAAAGTTAAAGAAAAAAAATCTCAGATATTTTTCACTGTGGATCAGAATGCATTTCTTTTTTATTTTACCTTGAGGTCTTAGAAGACTGAGAAGGCTAATATATGAATGGTAGGATAAGAATAACATTTTTATATATCCCATCTCCAGGGAACTAAAATTCTTTATAGTAATAATCTTATTAGTTTGCACAGTATCCCTGCAAGGTACATAGGTGAAAAGAAGTATAATAATTACTTTATAAAAGAAAATGGGAAAATTTGCAGTGTCTAATATAAATGAAAAATAAAAATTGTACCTTTTGACTTTGAGTATAGTAGTTTAGCTTTCTGGTCTGCTACTTTATTACTTTGAACTTAGTTTTTTGATTTATTTTTCCTAATTGTTAAATGCATTGTGATGGTTAAGGTTGTGTGTCAACTTGGCAGGGCCATGATTCTCAGTGATTTGGCAATTAGGTAATGATGTAGTTTGGCAGTTACATAATGATGTAGTCATCTCCCATTTTGTGATCTGATGTGAGCAGCCATTGGTTAAAAAGGGAGTTTCCTTGGTGGTGTGGCCTGCATTCAATATATACTGATGTTCTGTCCAAGCTCACATGCTCAGGATCCTGCATCCAACTCATCATCCTCTGACCTCTGATTCTTGAGACATGAGCCAGCAGTCTGCCACCTAACCTGCAGATCTTGGGATTTGTTAGCTCCCGCAAAACTGTGAGCCAGCAGACTTCTGCCTGACCTTCCAATTTTGGCTTCATCAGCCCTTGCAACCACGTAAGTCAGGAGAAGTCTCCAGCCTGAAGCCTGACCCATGGATTTGGGAATTTCCGGCCTCCACAACTGCATGAGCCATTTCCTCGAGATAAATCTCTCTCTCTATTTATATATATATGCTTCACTGGTTTTGCCCTTACAGAGAACCCAGCCGAACACATTCGTTAAGCAACATCTTACTAAAAATGGCCATCTACATTCCATTAAATTTATAGTCATCAATTATAATTACATTTAACTAAAACGATTACATTTTTAATTGTAAAATTTTTTCATTAGGCAAAACTATGAAATATTAGGACCTAAAAGCATTCAACATTACATCATGCATACAACAGACCATCAAAAAGATGTGAAGAAAGAAATATTTCAATGAACAGGACACTTAACTCATGAGAAATCCAAGTGGATTCACTACATATACTATTTTTCATCTAAAAATGAATCAAATTAGCATTTATAGAACATGTCAAAATGTGGAAATACATCAGATATTTTGCAATGATATTTTTGTTGGATTACTAAAAAAATAAATTTCATAGTGAAAATTTTGGAAAGCACCAAAAATTGTACAAAGAAATTATAATTAGAAAAATTGTAATTATAAAAACTCTTTACAACTAAACAATTCTTGTAAAATACTAGAATATTAAATTTCAGGTTTGTACATAGCCAGACACATATTTTAAAATTTTATACAGTATATATTTTGCAATCATACTGAATACGTAAGTTTGAAAACACATTTAACCCAACATTGCAAGTTCATTTACTTCTTTAGCATCTTCATTTCTTTCATATTCTCTATTTTTAGAAGTTTAAAATATTCAAATAATATTTTTCGCTTCTCTTATCAGGTTACTCTTGGGAAATACATTTTTGTCTTATTATACATCCATTCATTTGTCTATTTTTAAATTTTTATTTTATTTAAATTTATGTATATGCAATGTACACACACTTGCACTTCTATACATGTCAAGAAAGGAGGGGTGTGTGTATACAGTGTGGATCTATTGCTTCTGAAAAGCTCTGTATTATTAAAATATGAAGTTTTTAGCATATTTATTGGCAATTGGGTACCACATTTCTCTTCTTTCTGTCTTATTAATGCTGTACCCTGTTGAACAAGGCAGCTTTTTTCCATTAAGGCATATGTACTGTTGATTTTTATAAAAACAAGTCTGTAAGTAATTTCTTTGTAATATTTAAATTTTTTTTTAGTATTAAGGAATTCTTCAGCTTATTTTTCAAATAATAATTATCTGTTTTGTCAGAATGATATATAAAATTATCAAATAATACAGAAAATTTGAAGAACTTTTAAAAATCACTTAGTATTCTGCCATTATTTAATGGAATTAAATTGTAATTTTATTTAACAGAAGAAATAGAAGTTAGAGTAAAACTGAAGATAATCAGATAAATGTCCTTCATAAGAATATATATAGCTCTAAAATTAAATCTAATAAAAAGGAAAGAACTATAAGTTTATAAGTTTAGAATGTTATCATTTTTAAGAAACTACATGCTTCAAATTTATAAATTGTTTTAATTTTTTATTTCAAATAATAAATAACAGCATGCTAACCCTCATCTCATTTCTTAATATTTACTCCTCATAACAATGTTATGTTTAGTATGTCAATTTTAATATTTGTGTTAAGCTTGCTAATTATAATTTTCATAGTTGATAAGGGTTAAGCTAGATCTACATGGATTCTGAGATCACTGTTAGTCATTTTATATGATTCCTTTCCATTCCTGGGTATCATTTTACTTTGGTA
>NW_004444054.1:8500021-8501871 GCF_000243295.1 Trichechus manatus latirostris | reverse complement strand
GCTATAATAGAGGTACCTTAAGATTACAATTATTATATTATTATACTTATACATTATTATATATAATAGTTATAATTATTAAGAATAATTATAGAGATATAAGTGGGTAGCTTTAATGAACAGAAATTTATTTTCTACAGTTTAGGAGGCTAGAAGTTCAAATTCAAGGTGCCAGCTCTCAGTGAAGTCTCTCTGTGTGTCTGTTCTGGGGGAAGTTCCTTTCTGTTTTCAGCTTCTGTTCCTAGGTTCCTTGGTGGCCATGTGGCCTGTATCTTCCCCTCCATTTGGGCTTATTTGCTTGCACAATCTCCTCTTTTACATCTCAAAAGAGATTGATTTAAGACAAGTCCTACACTAATACTGCCTCATTAACATAACAAAGAAAATCCATTCCCAAATGAGATTATAATCACAGGTATAGGGGTTAGGATTTACAACACATATTTGGAGAGACACAATGCAATCCATAACAATTTGGCAACTAATCTTTCCTCCCTAAATATCTGTGCATTGCTTTTTTCAGCAATGAATTCAGTTATTTTTTCAGGATACCTACTGTTGTTAGGTGCCATCAGTCCGATTCCAAATCATAGTGACCCTATGTACAATAGAACAAGACACTGCCCAGTCCTGTACCATCCTCACAATCATTATGCTCAAGCCCATGGTTGCAGCTACTGTGTCAATCCATCTTGTTGAGGATCTTCCTCTTTTTTCACTGACCGTCTACTTTACCAAGCATGATGTCCTTCTCCAGGGTCTGATCCCTTCAGATAGCGTGCCCAAAGTACGCGAGACAATTCTGGCCATCCTCACTTCTAAGGAGCATTCTGGCTGAGCTTCTTGCAAGACAGAATTGTTCGTTCTTCTAGCAGTCCATGGTATATGCACTATTCTTTGCCAACACCATTATTAAAAGGCATCAATTCTTTGGTCTTACATATTCATTGCCCAGCTATTGCATGCATACGAGGCAATTGAAAATGCCATGGCTTGGGTCAGGTGCACCTTAGTCCTCAAAGTCACATCTTTGCTTTTTAACACTTTTAGGAGGTCTATGTAATATAATACAATATAAATATAATTATTTTTGGTACAGTGACTCTGTGTATCGCTTCCATCTTTTGACGGTTCCTGAGTCGTTCAATATTTTCCCTGTAGAATCCTTCAATATTGCATCTCAAGGCTTGAATTTTTCCTTCAGTTCTTTCAGTTTGAGAAATGCTGAACATGTTCTTCCCCTTTGGTTTTCTAACTCCAGGTCTTTGCACACTTCATTATACTACTTTGCTTTGTCTTCTCGAGCTGCCCTTTGAAATCTTCTGTTCAGCTTTTACGTCATCATTTCTTTCATTTGCTTTAGCTACTTGAAGTACAAGAGCAAGTTTCAGAGTCTCTTCTGACATCCATTTTGGTCTTTTCTTTCTTTCCTGTCTCTTTAATGACCTTTTGCTTTCTTCACCTATGATGTCCTTGATGTCATTCTACAACTTGTCTTATCTTCGGTCATTAGTGTTCAGTGTGTCAAATCTATTCTTGAGATGGTCTGTAAATTCAGGTGGGATATACTCAAGGTCATATTTTGGATCTCTTGGACTTGCTCTAATTTCCCTCAGCTTCAGCTTGGACTTACATATGAGCAATTTATGGTCTGTTCCTCAGTTGGCCCCTGGCCTTATTCTGACTGATGATATTGAGCTTCTCCATTATCTCTTTCCACAAGTGTAGTCAATTTGATTCCTGTGTATTCCATCTGGCAAGGTCACATGTATAGTCACTGTTTATGTTGGTGAAAAAGTTATTTGCCATGAAGAAGTCTTTGGTCTTGCAAAATTCTATCATGCGATCTC
>NW_004444054.1:8491070-8499912 GCF_000243295.1 Trichechus manatus latirostris | reverse complement strand
AGCAAGAGTTAAGAGCCAAAATTTTAAACTACCAATGCCTCCAATTAGTCCATGCCTTAATGAATGACTAATAAGTCTTTTAATCCTATAAAATTGTTACAATTCATCTTTCTTGTTTTTAGCTTGTGAAGAATTGTTTCCAGTTATTAAAAATGTAACCTCGCTTCACATGCCACCATCACTTTACATGCATAAAAAATAAGCAAAAAGAATTTTAAGCAAAAATAACTGTAGGTAAAATTTTCAAAGAATTAAATATTTCCCTATCAAATATCCTTTGGGAAATAAACTTCTAGCTTACCATCACTGCTAAAACATAAATACTAGCATAGTTATAAAGTTATAGAATCAACTTCAGCTTCCATTTTTCTTATTTATAATTCAGTTACTTTAGAAAATTTGTTTTTTAAATGTATATTCTAAGCTGACATGATCACAATTCATTTCTCTAAATATCTTTCTGAAAGATCTGGATCCATTTTATTAGGGGCAATATATATACACACACACACATATATATGCATAATATTTTTTTTTTCTCATTTCTGTCTCATTATTCTTCTGATTAAATCACTGGACATATAAAGTCCAGGGCTGAGAATTCACAGTTTGTCCTTATTCTGTTTAATTGAATATACCAGTTATTCTAAAGTTAATAGATAAGTCAGTGCCAGGATATCAGAGAATTAGAAAATTAACAAATTAGAGAATTATAATACATTTAACACTATAGTCAATGTAATGCAGAAGTCACTTTAAAAGTGTGAAGTGTTGCAAAGTGTGAAGTGTTGCAAAGTGTGATCACCATGAACAAGTATTGTAGCTATGTAGACATAGATGTTATAATATACTGGGCTAAATTTAATCTGGCTATGTAGCTTATTTTGAATGATATATTTAACATTCTCTGTATCTGTATATTTGTTTGTTAGTTTTGTTGTTGCTGTTGTTTTTTGTAAAAAGTACGCTCGAGGAAAAAATCCAGTTTTGTTGCACTTTAATTACTATGTATGAGTTCACTATGATATTTTCTTTTTGCCTGCATCTCTTCATAAACTGGCTTCATCTTTTTAAGAAAAAAAGATTGTTAATGTGTCTTCTAAAGAAGGGTTTATACAATAGGAGTGTCTTAGTTTAGCAGAGTCCAATCACCATGAACTATGCCTAGGGAATAGTTAAATAGAAGCAATAGGTATAATTACAGCGTTCTTTATCACATTGCATAATAATTCAAGCTGATATTCCTTAATTAAATATTTTTCCTAATGTATGGGATATTTGGCCTTGTGTATCAAAGTTCAATTAACACGTTGCGAAATCACATATACTACAATTAGTTGAAGAGTGTACCTATAAATTCAATGGTTCCCTTTGGAAATTTGTGACCTGAGTGAGACCATAGCTAATGAAATGAAATTTCACTGGAACCCCATAGTCATAAACTACTTCCAAATAATTGAACTTTATAATAATACGATAATTTTCTACGAACTTGAAAATAAAACATCCAAGTTCTATTACTGTCTCTACTTTTATGCTTCTGAATTCTCTTTCTAAAGTTTCTTTTTAGTACTAAGTCAAAATCATATTTTTTCCTTTTTGAAGTCTAAACATTAGATTCTCAAAGTATTTTAAATTGTATGAATACTTTATTTCCAAAGTAGAGATTTTACTTCATGTTTCAAAGTATTTTCATATATTTTACCACTCATGTCGGCTTTTGCTGTAGTTATTGTGTGCTGTTGAGTCAACTCCAACTCAAGGCAACCCTACGGGACAGAGAAGAACTGCCCTCTAGGATTTCCTAGGCTATAATCTTTACAGAAGTAGATTGCCAGGTCTTTTCTTCCATGAAGCTGCTGGTGGGTTAGAACCACTGATCTTTCAGTTAGCAGCTGAGCACTTAACTATTGCACCTCCAAGGGTCCTTGTGTTAGCTTTAGACAATTCAAATAAGGAAATTTTTCTCATTATCAATGGTACTAATCTCATCAGGACTTAAAATAATGTATAAAATTAGATTTTGGCAAAAGAGGAAGGCCATGTGCAAATACTTGTTTCTTTGTCAGTATAGCTGATTTATAAACCCTGTACTTCATTGATTTATGTAGGCACGTCATGTTTCATAACCATCTGCTTCATGCTTCACACTGCTGTATTATGGTATAAATAAAGATATCAGTAAGGGCCTGACCTTGAGGTTTTCACACAATCTGTTAAGAAATTCAAGAATGAATAAATAAGTGCAATTTAATGAACGAAGTGTGACAATAGAGTTATACTTACCTGCAAAGAAGGTGTCCTTCGAGTTGGATCTTCTAGAATGAGTTGGACATTGACAGGTAAAGAAGGTGGTAAAGAAAGTCCAAGTGGAGACAGCGCATGTGTAAGCAGGCAGAAGCATAAAAGACCTTGGCCCGTTAGAGAAATAGCAAGAAATAATGAATGAGCTGGCTTGCAGGAAGATAGTAGGTGAAACAATGTTACGAGTAATCATTTAGTTTTATATCACATGATATGTTTAAAAGTTTATACTATATTGCACAGAAAAGGTGGTAAAATTTGAAAGATTTTATGCCAAGAAAATTGCCAGATTTTGTGAGTTGGCAGTGGGGGAGGCAATCAGTCTGGGTATGAGTTCAAGACGGTTTAAAAGGAGAAAAAGAAACTAAAATTAAGTTACACAGATTATTGCAAGTATCTAGGTGAAAGAAATAGTACCTTGGAATAATAGATGGTAGTAAGGATGGAGGAGCCCTGGTGGCACAGTGGTTAAGAGCTCAGCTGCTAACCTAAAGGTCAGCGGTTCAAATCCACCAGCCACTCCTCGGAAATCCTATGGGGCAGTTCTACTCTGTACTATAAGGTCGCTAAGAGCCAAAAAGGACTCAATACTAACAGTTTTGGTTTTTTGGTAATGAACATGGAAGGCTCCTGATAGGTTTGGGAGACATTTTTGAAATAGGATGTATTCATAAGAAGCTTTTCTGTTCTTGTGTTTTCAGTGAAACTGAGGAAGTTAAGTTTAATCCTTGATCCTGCTGACACAGAGATAGGTGTTATGGCAAATATTGACACTAAAATATCTTCCCGAGTTTCTTTTCACAAACTTCTATAATATTATAAGGGATGAATAAAGAATAAAGAGGAAGGTAGAGGTACTAGAGGATTTCCACTAGTAAGAAAATTTTCTGCTGCAAATTGAAGACCCCTTTTTTTATGCTTATTAACCATTGATATTTTAAGATAGTCAGTATCCGTCCATATTAGACATCTTTTCATGCCTTGACAAACTAAAAATACCTAGATTTATGTTTTATTTAAAACATTTCCTACAAGAGATGCTGAATCTAGACGCACATTGATCCAAAAGAGTATATTAATTAGCAAGGAGGTTTAGTAACAATGGTTCACCCTTCAAAGTCACCTGCTCTAAGTGTCATGGAATGAAAGAGGAGAAAATTTTGCCCCAGTCTTAAACCTCCTAGTAGTATTATTATGATACAAGAGAAACACAAAAATGGTTTGCCCATCAGATGTAGACTGATTAGAGGTGGCAGGAGAGTGTTTGTGGTTGAAGTTTTTTCTGTTGAGCAGCTAATAGATGACTGTTCCATTAACTTGGATTGAGATTAAATAGGAAAATTACCTTGGGGACATATAAGTCCATTTAGAGGTGTCTTTTGAGATTTTGAGATGTCTAGAAGATACACGTTTATACTGTTCAGTAGGAAATTGCATGTGCATATATACCTTAAGATAGTTTCATAGTTTTATAGACTTTTATATTTGTGTTCGAGGGTTTTATATTTGTTTCTGTGACCCGTCTACGTGTGTCTATGATGCCGTGAGAGTAGATGACCTTGCCCAAGGGGAATATGCAGATTCAAGGAACAAGAATATTGACGGTGGAACCACACAAAGAAAGAAACATTTAAAAAGTAGTCAGATATAAAGTTAGTTAAAGAAATTGAGAAGAAACCAGTCAGAGAAGTAGGACTAAAAGAAAAAGAAAGAAGCCTTTAGAACCTCTTTTAAGGAGAGAAAGAATTTTTGTGACTACCTATTGATCTGAATAATATTAAAAAACAAAGTTTCAGCATTACTGTTGTGAGGCAAATGTTGGTACCTCTATGGATGCAGAAAAGGCTTCTATATTTTCTGATATCCTTCCAGACACACAAATTTCCTTCATGAGATTTTTCATGCAAAATTCTTGACTGGTAATAAACTGAAGGCTGTATCAATCTATATTATTCTTAATTAATGAAATAACATTTTAACTAACCAATAGCTAACCATCTGTTTAGGGTGAAAGGGCAAGACAGGTATTTGACAAAAAATGAGTTTGTCAGCTTCACCAGTAATCAAATCTCAGAGATTGTTACAGTAATAATGATGGTTTATAAATCAAAAAATAAGTGGAATAAGTAGGATAACTGGAACTAAGACGAGGAGCTCTGTAGCATTTGATTAACTGCCAGGAAATGACTCATTTTCTGTTAATCAAAATGAAAAAGGCAATCAGGTGGGTTTTATAATGTATACCACCACAGGTTCTGTGATATGTGTTATTCATAATTTAATCTTCTTGTTGATAATTAGCATTGTGAATACTCAGCATATATTAATGGTTTACAAGTAAGAAATCACAAACATGTTAGAGGTTCAAGTGATCTCAAAACAGCTCAAAGGACTAGCATAAAACATGGCACTCTTTTCAAATAGCACACCTGTTACATTAGAGGCTGTTAAAAGCAGTGATTGAAACAAACTGCAGTAAGTTCTCTTTTGGTTGGACTTGGAGGACATCACCATTAGAGCTCTCAAACTCTTACAATCTCTTTCTTCTGGACAGAAAGAAAATGAATGAATGAATGAATGATTGAATAAATACAACTTAGACACAGATTAAATACTAAATGAATAACAAAAAAAAAAAAAAAAAAACTGCCCAAGCCTAGCTAAAGTAAAAGCTCATTCAGATGAATGACTAGCATCAATGGGGAGAAACAGAAAGTTGTCTTTAGGCAAGATCTGCCCTGGAGAGTGTTGTGGGTGAGGGTGGGAGCTGGATATCACTTCTCAGCTGTGAGTCCAATTCTTATGTGAAAGTGGATTCATAATTCCTAAACTGCTTCCAGAAAAATATTGTTTCCTATCAATATCCAAATTTTCACATTTATCAAAAGGAGAAATAAGGTATTTCTCCTTTTCTGAAGAGGCACATGTGCCAATGTGGATTATAGAAATAATGATCATTCTGTGGCCAACCAGTCCTATGTAACTTTCTCAAATGTCTTTTCATAAGGGTCTGATATCCTGAAATTCACAATTCAGCACCTAATTAGGACCCATTTACATCATTCACTACCGTGAAATTGAACTATTTTAGTCATCAATGTACTCCATTTACCCTAAAACCCCAAGTTCTAGTCATTTTAGATATCTTCTTCATCCTATCTTGAATATGGCCATATAATTTAGTTCTATTTCAGAAATCATTTTTTTATCTTGCTTTTTAATTTACGAGACATAATGTTTAATACTTTAATATTATTAAAGTTATTGTCATTGAAAAAATTAAATACAATGATGCTTTGATTCAAAAAAACACATTATAAATTTTGGCTGCAAATCTTCTGTTTTATTGATTATAATGCAAGAGGCAGAAGGCACACAATTTAAATTTGGTTCAGCTCACTCTCCTTATTTTGGAATAATAATCACTAACCTTGCTTCTGGAACAAAATGATTCCAGGAGTTATCAGTTACATATGTAACTCATCACAAAATTTTTAAGCCTACTTGTAAGTATATTATAGTTTCTTAACCTCCACATCAAGGATAATAATTACAAAAAACTAATTCTTTAAAAGAATCTTTTCTACACATCATTTTTTTTTTTTTTTTCCTCTTTCAAAATACGCCTTCATTTGCTAGATTGTAAGGATGCCTCTGTATATTTAGATCCACCTTTGGGACATTAATATTGAAGTTTTCTCATCTTGGGACTTGAATAAGCAGAATGTACCCTTTGACCCAGAACTCATGAGTCTGTGTTGGCATCCTCACAAGAGGGTCTGGGAGTTCTTTTAAGGTGACAGAAGCTGTAGCAGCAGAAGCACTAGCATCAAGGCTGATGAGATGCCATTTATACTCTGAAGCTGGCTGAAATAGAGTCTTCTTTAAGAAGAGGCTATTCCCTTATAAGGTCTTCTAAAGTTAGGATGGAATCAAAACATGATTTGGTGCACAAAACACTGCTTAGATATCTTTACTGATATTTTTCATATTGCCTACTAGATGAAAATAATGAATAATAGTTGTCTCTAATATGTATGCATATTATATGTATGTATGTTGTGTGCCACATACACACACACACACCCCCACGATATTCCAACCAAACATCTAATGAGCTGCTGTTACTATTGTCTCTTTAATCTGAAATTTATTTACTGCAAATAGATTATCTATCTGTCCATAAGGAGAACTTCCATAAACATGAGTAATTGATCATTAAATACAGTACATTTGTGTTCAGAAACTGCAGGAAAAAAGCCCTCTTTCCTTCACATTTCATGTTTTATAAAAGAGAGAGATTCTATAATTATCTTCTACATGCCAAAATGACTCATTGCTAAAGTTGCCAAGTGATTATCGATTTTTGAAGCAATATTTAAACTTTAAATAATGCCATTTAACTTCCAGAGAGAATTTTAGTTTAACTTTTACTATAACACAGCCATGATCAACTCTTTGAAGATGACATATACTTCTGGGTCAGCCTTCACCACTTCCGTGGTTTGATTCACTGAACTGTGACCATATAACTTCAAAAGCATGGGGAAGACTTGGAGGCAGTTCAATAGACAACAATAGAATCAGAGAATTTTAGAGCCGGGAGGGACATTTGAGATCAATGCAATCTCCAACTGTACAGAGGAGAAATAGACAGGATGAAAGACTGGGGAAAGAAGTTAAAGAAAAATTTTTTTTGAAGTAAGAATTATTTGTTGTGTTGAATGAGAAGAGAAAAAAGCACCTTTCTATTACAAATATGTAAATAGAGTATAAGGGTACATTTGCCAACACTGAACACTACACGCACACACACACAAACACAAAAGCCCACATAACAACAATGCAAACATCTTCATGTCCAATCAAGATGTATAATTGAATATAGTATGCTTCCACATGCAAAATAGATGAGCCATATGCAAAAGAGATGAGTAATTGCCCTATGTTGTAAGCCGTTCTTCAGACTATCTGAAAAATTTAACATCGAAATCTTTATATTTCAGGGGCAAGAAATACTAATTAATATTTGTATAGCACTATTAAGAATTCTAAGCACTTTTTTATGTATCTCATTAAGTTGATATAATAATTCTACGGGATAAGTATTAATACCCATATTTGCCATATGCAGAAACTAAAGATCAGAGAAGATATAATTTAACAAAAATCCTACAGTTAGGATTTTCTTGACTTAGGTTTTCTGATTTAAAATATTAATAATTTCTTAGTGTCTAGTCAAATAAGTACTTTTTTGCAAGTAGTTAAGCGTGATGTAGCTTAAAGAAAGATAATTAGAAAACTGTATACAAATTTGGAAATATTTCCAAGATTCTTAAATTTAAAAAGTAGTGTACAGAGTAGTGTGTTTGGTGTGCTACGTACACTAGATGCATGTATAAAAAAGAAAATCAGGATATATATGTGTAAATGTTTGCACCTGTGAAAAAATAACAACCTCCAGAGGGATACATAAAAAGCTAGTAACTCTGGTTGTCCATTTGTTCTAGGTCAGGGGAAGGACTGTACAGCTGGGGGCAAGAAAGAAAGTGAGAATTTTTATTCCATGCATTCGTATAACTTTTGATTTTGGTTTGATTTCACATTCAAATTCTTTGATCATCCTATTTCTTTAACTGTAACAAGAGCATCAGAGCAAGCAAGGGTAAAAAAAAAAAAATACATTCGTTTATTCCAGAAATGGTTATTAAACAACTACAGTGTGGCAAGAACAGCACCAGGTAATGGAGAAAAAAGGATGACAGTACCTATATTTACGGAGCGTACAGTCTAGTGAAAGAAGCTGACAAGCAATCATGATTTAGATTTAAAACTTGAGTGATTGAGAAAAGAAAGGTACGCAGATAGAAACAGCAAAGTCAAAAGGGAAAGCCCCTTTAAGAAGTAATGTAGCCGAGAGTAGATATTTGCAATTTGATAAAATGAAGGATTTACGTGAATTGAAAATTCTTCCAATGAGGGATAAAAGACTGACATTTAGAAAGGATTCCAAAACTGAATTAAGAGTATTATTTTGAAACAAAAAGTCTGGTAGAGGAAAAAAAAAAAAAAAAGAGAGAAGGGAATTCAGAAAAAATCCTAAGACATATTCACATTTACTGAGCTTAAGACTTTTACTTTTATCAAAAGTTCCTAATCAAAATTCTAGTCTGTAGAAGTAGTCTTGATAAAGATAAAAGTATTTTTCAAATATAGCTAAACGAAAGACTTAAAAAACTGTAATAGTCTATGGCAAAACTTCCAGCTTCTTTTTTAAATAATAATAATTAAAAAGAAGGCACTGTAGTAAGATAACTACAGACTGTGACACAATGTTCCCCAGGTTGCATATTTGACATCTGTTGAGATGTCTGGTAGTGTTTTCTGATTTATGAGGCAGGAAATTTGAAGCTTCTTTGGATATAATATTACTCAGGTAAAAATGACACTTTGATTCAAATCCATTTTATTTTTGATCATTCAGAGAGATCATTTCACGTTGAATATTAATTCTTCTCGGAGCCAGCTGGTGGAACAC
>NW_004444054.1:8488474-8490753 GCF_000243295.1 Trichechus manatus latirostris | reverse complement strand
TAAAGGAAAAATCCATGGTGATACATGGTAAGTGCAGCTGAATTCCTCCCATTCCTCCTAGGTGTTGCTATTGTCAACCAAACAATGTTGTGTTGCTTCTGCTTTAAAGCTGAATATAACTTTGGCATGCAGGAAAAGAAACCCACCGACAAAAATTCATTTCAGACTCTATCACACGTCCTGCCAAACACAGAGCTTACAAGTGTAACAACGGCAGCTGTTCCCACTAGTCAGAACAGCTGGGAAAGACAGAACTTGAATCATTATCTCCCAGATTATGATCTGTTGGAACAATGCCCAAAGTATCAACACTGACACTGAGTGACAGCATTTAGGCTTTGATAACCCCTTTTAAGTTTGTGTTTCGTTTCACCAAAAGAAATTAACAGTATCACTCAAAAACACAAAACATCTCAGAATTATACCAACAATTGAGGCACAAACCTATTTCCTTTTGCATATTTTGAGCTGCCCGTGTTCAAGATCTGCATAAGTATTAGTCACCCCATTCTTCCGAAAGATCCCAATCTAAAGCAGACTCGTTTATTGGGAGAGAAGTAGTAGAATTAATATATTGTTGAAGTTAGTCATGAAATTGAATCTATTTGTGATAGATGTCCTCACAGTTAGAGAGAGGCATTCCCAATGGCCAGATGACCAAGAATAGAGAAACAGCTTGTCAACCTTATGCTCGATGGGTATGAATTAAGATGATAAATTCAGAAAGTAAGCTAGAGTTACAAGTAACTCATGTATACAGAATAACAAATCTATGCATGACTTTGCAAGAATCAAGTTGAATAGAAAATAATAAAGAAATTATTACCTCTCCTTTTATGAAGAAGAGGTTACAGAAGTGACAAAGATGTAAGGCAAATATGTCAAAGAGTGTGTCCTAGAAGTCCAGTATAAAGAAAACCTAAGGACTCAACAGTGGTCTATGGTATGTGATGGATTACTCTTTCCTTATGTTGTATATGGTTTGGTCATTTTTTCTGAAAGTCTGAGCAAGCAAATGTAAATGTTGTAATTGTGAATTGTAATTGTATCATCATGTAGCAGAAGACTCCAGACAATGACTTAAGGGAAAATTGGAAAAAAGAACAACAAATTGGGTACAGAGAAGGATGTAATTTAAATAGATTCAAAGAGAAAAGTGTCATAAATTCAACTGGGGAAAAAGTTAGAGAATAAAATATTGTGTACATAACTTTGGCTGCAGATAGAAATAGAATGAAAGTTTATTTTTTTCGTGTTCTTATCATAGAGGAACCAGCAACCAACCCAGGCATCACGTAGCTTCAGAGATCATTTTAATACCTGGAGAATGGGTATAAAGGACTCTACGTTCTGCAAGAAGTGGATATTAAGAGAAGTAACGTCTATCTGGAAAACAGAATCAGGACATAACAGGAGGAATCTTTAACCATCCTGCATCCCCTACTACTCTTGGAATTCTGTTTATCAAAAAATTTTAATTCTAACAGTCTAGGTGACTGACGAGGTTCCAATAACATAGATGATACCTTGGCTTAGTAAAAAAGCATAAATTTTGGAATCAGAGAGAATCTGCATTCAAGTCTCAGCTTAGCCACTAAATCATAATTGCTAATGTTTATCAAGTGCCTTGTATATGCCAAGCAATCTTCTTCATGCTGTACATGGATTTTCTCACAAAATTGTGCCAACAACCCTATGAGGTATTATTATTATTACTCCACTTTATAGATGAAAACATTAGGCACAGAGAAGTGCCTTGACTAAGATCACACAGCTAGTAAGTGGCAGTGCCAGACTATAAAATATCTCACTTCCCCAAAGTATCATTAGCTGGGTGACTTTGGGAAGGTCACTACACTTCTTGGCATCTCGCTTTGCTCCTCTATGAAGTGAGTGAAATCTACATAGAGGAGTATTACCTGTTAGAAGCAACTTCATTGCTTTCTGCATAGTATAAAAAACAAACCAGTTGCCATCGAGTCAGTTCCAACTCATGGCAACCTCACGTGTTGCAGAGTAGAACTGTGCTCCATAGAGTTTTCAAGGCTGTGACCTTTTAGAAGCAGATCTCCAGACTTTTCTTAGGAGGCACATCGGGGTGAATTCGAACTGTCAACCTTTTAGTTAGTAGTGAGACAACTTAGCTGTATGCGCACCACCCAGGGACTTCTTCTGCATTAAAAAAAAAAAAAAAAAAAGCTTGCCATAGAGTCAATTCCGACTCACAGCGACCCTATAGGACAGAGTAGAACTGCCCCATAGAGTTTTCAAGGAGCGGC
>NW_004444054.1:8485932-8487498 GCF_000243295.1 Trichechus manatus latirostris | reverse complement strand
GAGAGGCCCGAGTCAGTCATTTTCCAGAGCAGTTCCTAGTCTTAAATGGGCTGGTATGGATTTCAGAGCTCTTAAACCAAAACCGAACCAGTTACCATCTAGTCCATTCTGACTCATGGCGACCCCATGAGTTGAAGAGTAGAACTGCACTCCATAGGGTTTTCAAGGCTATGACTTTTTGGAAGTAGATTGCCAGGCCTTTCTTCTGAGGTGCCTCTGAGTGAGTTCAAATCGCCAACCTTCTGGTTAGTAGTCGAATGCTTAACTGTTTGTGCCACCTAGGAACAGGAAAGCCCAGCATCAACCCAGGAGCAAGATGAGCCTGAGGAACAGAGCTGACCTTCCTTGGGGCTGCAAGATCTTTTGAAAGAAACTGCAATGCAATGCAAGAGCAAATGCCAATGGTGTCCCTTTCTCAGTGAGAATGGTAAGTTAGGACTCCAATAAAGTTACATTAAAATTCTAGCTGTGACATCTTAGGCAAATAAATGACTTCACTTCTAGGCGCTTTAGATCCTCAGTTATAAGAGCTCAACTGCTAACCAAAAGGTTGGCAGTTGGAATCTACCAGCCGCTCCTTGGAAACCCTATGGGGGGGACAGTTCTACTCTGCCCTATAGGGTCTCTGTCTTAGTTATCTAGTGCTGCTATAACAGAAATACCACAAGTGGATGGCTTTAACAAAGAGAAACTTATTCTCTCACAGTCTAGGATGCTAGAAGTCCAAATTCAAGGCATCAGTTCCAGGGGAAAGCTTTCTTTCTCTATTAGCTCTGGAGGAAGGTCCTTGTCATCAATCTTCCCCTGGACTAGGAGCTTCTCAGGCGCAGGAACCTCCAGTCCAAAGGACAAGCTCTGCTGTCAGCATTGCTTTCTTGGTGGTATGAGGTCACCCTGTCTCTCTGCTTGCTTCTCTCTTTTATATCCCAAAGAGATTGGCTTAAATTGTAGATTAATTTTGTAGAGTCTACATAACTGCCACTAATCCCATCTCATTAACATCATAAAGATAGGATTTACACAGGAAAATCACATCAGATGACAAAATGGTGGGCAATCCCACAATACTGGGAATCATGACCTAGCCAAGTTGACAGATATTTTGGGGGGACACTATTCAATCCATGACAGATGCCTAATGCCATATCTGGCACAGAGAAGGTACTCAGTGTAGGAGCTACCATGGTCATTATTATTATCATCACTATTGTGATTTTCCCACATTTTTATTGCCAATTTATAATCATAAAATCCATCCACCACTTCACTAAGTTACTCTGTGTATATGTGTGCATGTGTGTGTGTTCTTTAGGCACCTGAGTGTCTGAGAAATGAATTCCCATCAGTTTAAGTCCTAGATAAATTAATTTCTACTACTCAATATTTATTATAATGATATGTACATGATATTTGCAAAATAAATGCTTATTGACTGACTTTCCAAGCCTCCTGTTTTACCTTCGTAAATGTCTATTTTATATAATTTTCTCACTAGTGTTTTTTTTAACTTTCCTTTTCATGTCATTCATTATACTTTTCCAATGGCCACACATTTTTAGCTATTTT
>NW_004444054.1:8482862-8484304 GCF_000243295.1 Trichechus manatus latirostris | reverse complement strand
GCGTTTTATCTGAGCATGAGTTTGGAGGTTTGTTACAGTCCTTACTGGAAATTTCTTTTCATCACAAACCACTTCACAGTGTGTTACAATTTATCATGATTGTCATTCTCAGCTCAAGAGAGAGCAGAAATAGAATATGAGAGACTCTGTGCAGAAGGACCTCTGTACCCAAGTGCGTGGGTAAAACTCAGCAAAATCGTCTTCATCATCACACACTAGCTGCTGGCTACTTGTTCTCTTAAATCAGTAATTGGCCCCAATGTCCCAATCTTAATGTTTAAGTTGACTGGAATGCACATTAAACAATAAATATTTGGGAAAAAAATCACTTCAAGTGCATAAACCTGTTCCCCCAAACTCAACAACTACAATATTGTATGCACTTCTAATTCTTTATATAACCCATTGCCATCAAGTTGATTCCGACTCTTAGCAACCCTGAAGGCAGTGGCACCGCCAGCTTTGGTGTCAGCCAGTGTGGTAACTCATGGTGTCACCCCACTCCCTGCTAAGTACCACAATATTGTAGCTAAACACCAGAAAATTTGACAAAACCGTTGACTATACGAACACCTACAGCAATGACAAGTGCGTGCTTGTAGTGTCTGCAGACGAAACCACGGGATTTGAAACATCATTGTAATTGAGTAATAAAGACAGCTCTGACCAGAGCACATTAGAAGGTTTGAAATGTAAATTAGCATACAGTTTTAGCCTTGTAGGTATATTAATACATGTAAGCTGCGCTTATGAAAATTTTTTTTGTTATAAAAATATAGAGAGATGTTTTTATAAAAAATAATAAACTTTTTGTTTTTCTAAAAATATAAACCAAAAAATCTGTTGCTGTTGAGTCAATTCTGACTCCTAATGACCCTATAGGACAGAGCAGAACTGCCCCACAGGGTTTCCAAGGAGTGACTGGTAGATTTGAACTGCTAAACTTTTGGTTAGCAGCCAAGCTCTTACCCACTGAACCACCAGGGCTGCAAATCAAATTTCTGCTGAAACACTACACAAAAAGTTTACAGTCATTCTGTTGTCAACTCCTCGGACAGTGTCACCTGGTGTGGTCCGTAGCCCCCGCACCTCTCTTAGTGATGCCACTGCCTGTAGGACGAGGAGAGCTGCCCTTAGGGTTTCCAAGGCTGTAATCTTTACAGAAGCTGACGGCCACATCTTTCTCTGCTGAAGCAGCTGGTGGGTTCAAACTGCCGACCTTGTGGTTAGCAGCTGAGCGCTTAATGACCATTCCACTAAAACCTAAAAACCTGTTGCCGTTGAGTCAATTCCGACTCATAGTGACCCTACAGGACCGCAGAGAACTGCCCCATAGGGTTTCCAAGGAGAGGCTGGTGGATTTGAACTGCTGACCTTTGGTGAGCAGCCACGGCACTACCAGGGCTCCACTGTTCCACCAGTGCTCCTTAACTCTTTATTTA
>NW_004444054.1:8480230-8481735 GCF_000243295.1 Trichechus manatus latirostris | reverse complement strand
ATGTGGGGTGGTGACCACAGCCTTCATGATTGCTTTTCCACAAATCTGTCCAGCCTTATTGCCCATCTCATCCACTAACCTTGTGGAGACCCTGGGTGGTGCAAATGGTCAATGCACCTGCTGCTAACTGAAAGGTTGGAGGCTGGAGTCCACCCCGAGGCACCTCAAAAGAAAGGCCTGATGATCCACTTCTGAAAAATCAGCCGCTGAAAACCCTTTGGAGCTCAGTTCTATTCTGACACATATGAGGTCACCATGAATTGGGCTCCACTCCATGACAACTGGTTACTCATCCACTAACCTTGAGCTCTAGTATTCACTATTCACAGTTCTCTGAACCAGTTATGATTTCTCTTCTCTCTTATATTCCCTCTACCTGGAGTGTTCTACCACCCACCTCCCCCGGTTTACACTAATTCTTTCCCAGCTCTCACCTCTACAATCAGGCCCTTTAAGAAGCCTTCTGTGACACTCCCCTCACACTCCCACCATGAGCACGGCAGCATCTTGTTTACTTTTCAAAAGCACTTATTGCAATGCCGGATTACTTTTCTATCCTGCCCCTCTCTATACTAACAGCTACTTAAGAGCAGAGATTTTGTCTTTTTAATTATTGTTTATCACTGAATCCTGAGTGTAGAACAACACACCAGGACCATAGTTAGTTGGTGTTTAATAAATATTGTCCAAAGAATGAGTGAATAAATGAACAGAGGAAGATGCCTTAGGAATCTATATTACAGACTGGCTATGCCAAACCTATATTGTCGTTGCTTCAGTGATATCTTGGGGAAATCATTCACACTGACTGCGTAGCTTTAGCTGCTTCACTTCCACAGTGAAGATTTGATGATAACTCCAATTCCTAACTGAATGATGTTGAGGTGGTAACAAGAATTCTATCCATATTTTTCTTATGCTGTGTTTTGATAATAGGTAAATTCAGTCATTTTATGATTATAAATAGAAATGCAATAAAATTAACACTTTGCCAAAAGTACATACAATTCAACATTGAAAATAAGAAGTGTCTTTTAGACCTCTAGAAAGCATGGCTTTTAATGTAGACATAGATAGGCTGCACGATTTTAATATTTGGAATTAGTACAATCATCAGAGGTAGTGTAAGCTAATGGTTGAGAACATAAATTTTAGAATTAGGCCATAAAAAAAAACACCCATTGCCATCAAGTTGATTCCAACCCATAGCGACCCGATAGGACAGGGTAGAACTTCCACATAGTTTCCAAGGTTATAATCTTTATGGAAGCAGGTTGCCACATCTTCCTCCTGAGGAGTGACTGGCAGGTTTGAACATCTGACTTTTCAGTTAGCAGCTGAGCTCTTAACCACTGTCCACCAGGGATCCTGTAGACAGACGTAGGTGAATAATGCTTCCTCCTGTGTGATTTTCCATGCCTCAGTTATGATAAAGCTAAGCTAATTGTAAAACTGTGCCCTTATTTTTTAATTTATTTTCTACTGCTACGTCTATAGGGTCACTA
>NW_004444054.1:8469984-8479104 GCF_000243295.1 Trichechus manatus latirostris | reverse complement strand
TTTTATGACACCATTATTTTATACAAAACAGCTTCTCACTCTGTAGATACTACATTAATAATAATAATAATAAAATTGTTACCTGAATTCACAATCTAGAAAAAATTGTGGTAATGCAGTCAGATTATCAGCTGAAAATGACATTTATAATATTCAGTCCTCCCTCCTCAGCATAGTATTTCAAAGGTGCTCAGCATACTCTTGAAATGAGCCATGCCACAAAAAAAAAGACGGCATTTGTTTTATTATATTAAAACAATTCAAGAAGCACATAGCAGCTCCTGGGATGAATCTCTTGGGAAAGAGTGGAGGGAGTTTTAATATGAGCTCACAAATATATTTACACCTTACAGTATTTATTACATAAGCTCCACTAGTAAAAAAGTCAAATATTTAGAACCAACTGAGGCTTTATAACTGGACTAAAAGCATGCCATTGTAAGTGGCTTGCAGAGTGAACTGCCTGCAGACAGATACCCTGTTAATGTTCACATATGTGTGATAAATTTGCCACCCAATCCCTTAATAAAATCTCCCTAATGTACACTGAATAAATAAAAGTGATTCAAGATGTACGTAAGTAAGAGGATGTCACTAACCGACCAGGAATATATCACTTCATCAGCTCTAAAAACTTTAAAATATTAGTGAAATATATCATAACCAAGTACATGCAGTAAAGATACAGTTTTCAAAAAATGCATTCAATGAATTTTATTTTCATCTCTTCAGATGTCCTATGAACACTCAATGGGAGTAAAGATTGCTTTTTGAAGTGTAGATATATTTCAATAACAATATCTATTTCGCCGCTGTGTTGCTGGCTATCTTAGTTATCTAGTGCTGCTATAACAGAAACACCACACGTGGATGGCTTTAACAAAGAGAACTTTATTCTCTCACAGTCTAGGAGGCTAGAAGTCCGAATCCAGGATGTCAGCTCCAGGGGCAGGGGCAGGCTCTCTCTGTCAGCTGTGGAGGAAGGTCTTTGTCATCAATCTTCCCCTGGACTAGGAGCTTCTCAGCGCAGGGACCCCTGGGTCCAAAGGATGCACTCTTCTTCTGGCACTACTTTCTTGGTAGTATGAGGTCCCCTTCTCTCTCTGCTTGCTTCTCTTTTATATCTCAAAAGAGACTGACTTAAAACACAATCTAATCTTACAGATTGAGTCCTGCCTCATTGATATAACTGCCTCTAATCCTGCCTCACTGACATCATAGAGGTAGGATTTACAACATATGGGAAAATTACAGCAGAGGACAAAATGGCGGACAATCACAAAATACTGGGAATCATGACCTAGCCAAGTTGACACACATTTTTAGGGGACATAATTCAATCCATAAGACTGGCCATACCTGATCCTGCATGTCTGGTCTTATGTTTACATGTTAAAAATCATGTTTGGGATAAAAAGTTTTACAACACATGCTCAAGGTTTATTTTATGTGAATGCATGGATAATTTTATAAGTAAATAATTCTGCTGTATGTGACATTATAAACACATGGCCCCAAAATCATTTGTTAGTCTTCGTATTTGGAAGTAGGGTACATGCTCCCTTCCCTTGAATCTAGTCTTTGGAATTCTTGAGCAATAGAACATGGCAGCAAAGTGATACTTTGCTGGCTTCTGTGCCCTAGAGGCTGAAGACACTGGCAACTCATGTTTCTTATCCCGTGTGATGCTAACTCTTGGACTCCAAGGAAGCCCTGAGGAGAGACTCACATGGAGAGGAGCCAATAGCCAGCACTATGGCTATGCCAATGTAAAGGAGCCATCTTGGATGTGAATCCTCCATCCTAGTTGAACTGCCCTAGCTGATGCCAAATGGGATACAGATGAGCTGTCCCCAGGAAGTAGGATTCAGATTCATGGGCAAAGTTAAAATTAATGTCGTCATTTTAAACACTGAGTATTGGGGTAATTTGTTATGCAGCAATAGATGATCAGAACTCTTTCAAAGACCAACTTATATATTGAGCATTTCTTTTCAAGAAAAGGGTCATAATCACAGATTGCAATTGCTAATGCCATAGGAATTTCTCATCTTCTTCGGATATTCTGCCTACATAAACAACCATGGTCCAGTGGTGGAACCAAAACCCCTATAAGCCCATTTAGATACATAGTACTTGATTTTACATTTTGTATATATGAGAGTCAGCAAAAAAGAGGAAAACCCTCAACAGGATGGACTGACACAGTGGCTGCAACAATGGGCTCAAGCATAACAACAACTGTGAGGATGGCAGAGGACGGGGCAGTGTTTCATTCTGCTGTACATAGGGTCACTATGAGTCGGAACTGACTCAATGGTACCTAACAACAACATATGTGTAATTAATGTATATGTGTGTATGTCAGATTTGAGAGACAGAGAGAGAGTTTCAAAATGGAATTATTCCATTTTCTTCTTTGCTTCATAAATACATATACACTATTTATGACATAAACTAGCCAGTTGAGGTAAACTGAAACATACCTCAGAAACAGCCACTAACATCTACCTATGTAGGAATCCTCAGCAGATGGACACGAAACCTCCTCTTCCCATGTCTTGACAAACTGACCACCTGATGGATGGAGCAGAAACTATAAAAATAAGCGGGCTTGCCAAAAGCTGAAGGAAGTAATAGTAACAGCTCTCAATACCAACTGCGCATGGTGAGTAAGAAGAGAATACTAAAACTATTCATCAGCTCCACCTTGGAACAATTAAATTAACATCTTCAGTGGTGTGGCTAGTCCTCCATACTAAAATAAAACTAAACAAAACAAAAAGGCTTAAGTAATTCTAATATGTAGCCAAAGAGGGTGATCACTGGTCTAGCATCTCTTGTTATTTATCAAGTTCCTTCTTCTATTTTCCAAACGTGACTTGATGTGAAGGCAAGTGGAAAGAGGAAGGTGGAAAAAAGTACTGTTTTTGTTTGTGGTTGTTTTCTTTCTCCCTCACTTTCCTCTAAACATGAATGATTCCTTATCTCAGAAGAGACAGTAAAGAAAATGGAAGGAAAAAGGAAAATAGAGAAACAGGGTCAATGGAAAAGAAAAAAAAGTGTGCATCTACTAAATGTTATATAAATAAAAAACCCATATATTCACCTAATATCATAGAAAAATAATGTAACCAGCAGTTGTCACTATACCCATCAGATCAGGAAATTTTAAAAGAATTGATAATATCTAATTTTGGTGAGGGAATGGGGAATTGGGAATTCAAATACTATTGGTTGGAACATAAATTGTAAATCATTTATGGAGGCAATTTCGTACCATCCATCAACTGTACAGTCCACTTTCTCTATAGTATAGCAGTTCTGTTTCTGGAAGGTCTGTCCTACAGAAACACCTTCCTGTGTGCACAAATATGTGCATAAAATACTCAACTTAGCAATGTCTCAAAATTAAAAAAACAAAACACTTGATGCAACTCAAATATCTAGAAATATCAGAATAATCAAATAAATTGTAATACTTTACTTCTATGGAATAGTATATAAGCCATTATTAAGAATGAGATAACTTTATATGTAGTGTCAATACAGAGCTCCAAAACACAGAATTGGGGAAAATTATAAATTTCAAATTAATGCATACCAAACACTGTACTTGCCTAATACAAAGCCTGTGTATGTGTACACGTGTTTATTGTGTATGTGTATATATTCGTTTACGAACACACACACACATATATAAATATACATTTATGTAAAACTGACTGGAAGGATGCATTCTAAAATGACAAAAAGTGGTTGCCTCTGGGGAGGGTTAAGGGATTAGAGAGTGTATGATGGAGGATTTCAGGAGTGGTGGTTGTTCAGTGGTAGATCACCCCTTCCACGTGGGAGACCCAGACTGGATTCTTGGCCAATGCACCTCGAAGTGCAACCACCACCCATCTCTTAGTGGAGGCTTATGTGTTGCTATGATATGGAACAGGTTTCAGCAGTACTTCTAGACTAAGATGAACTAGGAAGAAAAGCTTGGTGATCTACTTCTGAAAAAGCAATCAGTGAAAACCCTAAGAATCACACCACCACTGTGCATGGTATCGCCACGTGTCAGGGGCCTGACTCAGTGCAGCTAAGAACAACAACAACATTCTTGTACTACCCGAGTAATTAATAAATACAGAAATAAAAGTAAAAGCCTTCAAAACTTAACTGTGACCAAGTATTTGTTTTTACCCACCCTCACTGGGGTTAAGAAATTGTGTAATTGAACTGCCCAGGTTTCTGAGGTTACAGTTTCACCTCACTTGGGGCGTGACCAATTAGCAATGCCTGTATAGAGCCCTTGTGGATCAGTGGTTAAGAGCTCAGCTGTTAACCAAAAGGTTGGCAGTTCCAATCCACCTTGGAAACCCTATAGGGCAGTTCTACTCTGTCCTATAGGGTTACTATGAGTCGGAATTGACTGGATGGCAAAAGGTTTCGTTTTCTGGTTTTGGTACGTAGTTACCATACCCTTTTTATGCTAAGATTATGCAAATTGGACATAATTATGACCAATTTTTCTAATATTTTTCTAAGAAAAATCAAGTGTTGTTTCATCACTTTCCTAATTTTCACTTCTTGCTTATGAATGTAATTCTGTCATTGCTGCCTACACAGAGACAGTTAGCAAACAATTCTCTGGAAAATGTTTATAATTTCAAGCTCTTTGCACTATTGTTTCTTTCTTCTAATTGTACTTGTTGTCATTGTTACTTTTCTATTGTTATAATTGCTAGTCAGTAAAAGAAACACAGAAACATCACATTATCCAAGATCATTTTCCCATGTGTGTAAGTCTATTTCATCTGTACTCAATGTTCTGAAATGGACTATTTATAGACAGCTCCACACTGAAATGAGCTTTGAAAATAGTATATTTGTAGATGTTCATCATCTGGGAAGCATTTATTGAGCACCTTCTGTATATATAAATATGTTCTAATTGTTCCATAAAGGTTATGAGCAAAGAAGTTCAATCTCTGACCTCAAGCAAGTTTGAATTCACACTGAAAGACTTAACATTACTGATATCTAAGAGGCAATCCTTTATTGAAATGTAATTGTTGTTTACTTAAAAAACATTTTCTGTGCTCTCACGTGCTACTAGATTCTCAGGATAAACCAGGAAACAAAACAGAAATAACAACAACAAAAAAATCCCTGCCTTCACAGAGCTCATGTTGTCCTGGGAAAGATGGACAATAAGAAATAAATAGTAATACTATTTACATTGTATAATATGTTAGATGATGATAAGTGCTGCAAAATGGGGGAAAATAGCCAAGCATTGGGAGTTCGGGCAAAAAGGGGGGTTGTGGTGGAGCATGGGGGTCAGTTTTAAATAGAATGGTGAGGGTTACCCTCAGTAAGAAGGGGACATTTGAGAAATCCTTGAAGTTGCTAAGGGAATTAGCCATAGTGTCAGGAAAAAAGATTCCAGGCTGAGGGAACACAGGAGTCAAAGTCCTGGGGCAATAATGTTACTGGCATGGATGAAGAACTGGAACAAGGCCAGTGTTCCAGGTTGCAAGGAGTAAATGGTGGTGGTAGAAAATGAAGCTGGAGGGAAACAGAGATGAGACCAGATCGTATTGGGCCTTGTTAGCTGTTGCAAGGACTTTTGTGTTTACTCTGAAGAAAAGAATAATTTTAGCAGAGGATGGACATTATCTGAATAAATGCCTAATAAAAGGATTACTTTGACTACTGTGCTAACAATAGACCATGAGGAAACAAGAATAAAATTAGGGAACTTAGTTAGGAGTTGTTGGAACCCAGAGAAAGGTGCTAGTGTTTAGGGCAGGGTGGTAACAAGGGGAGTGGTGAGAAGTGGACAGATTTTGGATGTATTTTGAAGACAGATTGGACAAGATTCTCTGGAGATTGGATGAGAGGTTAAGAGAAAGTCTATTGGCCAGAACGATTGGAAAGATGGAGATACCATCAACTTAGATAAGACAAAACATGTGTAGAGGACATTTAATAGAGCATATCAGGAGTTCAAATTTGGACTTAGTGAGTTTTTCATACATAATAGATATTTAAGCAGGCGTAACATGGAGACAGCCTGATATGTTCCTGTTGTTAGTTGCTGTTGAGTCATCTCCAACGCACAATGACCTTAAGAGAGCGAAACATTGCTCATTCCTCCATCATCCTCACAGTCTTTGGTATGTTTGAGCCCATTGTTGCAGCCACCATGTCAATCTATCTCAGAGGGTTTCTCCAATTTTCTCTGACCCTCAACTTTACCAAGCATGATGTCCTTTTCTAACAACTGGCCTTTCCTGATGACATAGCCTATGTAAGCAAGATGAAGTCTTGCCATCCTTGCCTCTGAGGAATACTCTGGCTGTACTTCCTCCAAGACATATTTGTTATACAAGTCTAGAATTCAGAAGTGAGGACTTTGCTGTAGATATAAATTTGGTATTCACCAGCATATAGATGCTATCACAAGTCATAAAACTGGATACAATCATCAAGAGAGTATGTGTAGCTATAGAAAGCAAAAGTCCTGGGCACTTTACCATCTAAAGGGGAGGAACAGGAGCAGGGACCAGCAAAAGAGACTGAGAAGGAGCAAAAAGTGAAGGAGAAAAATCAAATGAGGTCAAGTGAAGGAAGGTTTCAAAGAGGAAGAAGTGATCAGTTGCTTGATATTATGTAGTCTGGCTGAGTAACATGGAGACTGAAGAGCTACTATTGCTTGTAGCCACATGGAGTATGCTGGCACCTTTGTTACGAATACTTTAGGTGGTATCTTGGGCACACAAGCCTGGCTGAAATGAATATAAGAGAGAATGGGACTACCATAGATTATCCTTTCAAGATGGTTTGCTAAATAGAGGAACAAAACCATGAGAAGTTAACTGAAAGGGAAATTTTGGTAAAGGGACTGATATTTTAAAGATATGTTTCTATGTTAATGGTAATGATCCAGTAAAGAGGGAAAGAATGATGCTGAAGAGAGAAGGTAGAAGTCCTAGAGCAACACCCTTGCGTAGGAAAGAGGAGATAGGCTCCAGTGCACAAGTGGAGAGATTTTGCATTGGGTAGGGCCAGAAGTAGTTCATCTACTAACAGGGGGGAAAGGGCACAGGGGGTAGCTACTGGTAGGTGGGTTTAAGTGGTGACTGGAATCTGTGGAAACCTCTTTTGATTACTTCATTTTGTCTCAGTACGGTAGAAAGCAAGGTCATCAGTTGAGCCTGAGATTAGGGGAGGAGGTGGTAGAGAAATAAAACAGATGAAAGAAAAAAAAAAGATATGAAAGAGTAGTCTAGGTCAGTTGAAAGGACAAGTCAATGTACTAGGGAAGTAGAGTAAGACTGTCAGACTGTCAAGTAGCATTAAAGGCTCACTTGAGGCTTGTGGTTATGGACTTAAAGTAAGACCAATCAAGAGAATGTGTGTTTTACACTGGCCATATTAAACTGCTTGAGAAAAGGCACATATTATGAACAGGGTTGAATTTAACTAAGGTTGTAGTTTAGCTAAGATATCATGGAGAAGAATGAGATTATCCTTGATAAGAAAGAGATTCATATTCAAGGAAGTTGAGGATGGCTACAACAGAATAAGTAAAGTGAAATGACACATAAGGATAAACAACTCCACACAAACATACACACTGTACAAAAATTTGTAGGGTATATTTTTTTAAACTAAAAAAAAAAGTGATAGACTCAAAGTGATTCTTCTCTTTACAATGTATTGAATCCTGATTCTTCTGTCTACAATGTATTGAATCCCACCAGTTTCCATGGCTCAAAACCTTATATAGTATCTCCTTTGTAATTGTCTTCAGAGTCTGCGGTACAATCTTTCCATTAAACCCAAAGGTGGTTTAAGTCTTCTGTTTTTGAAAACTGATTTTGTTTTGGAAACGGTGAAAATCTCTTGTAGCCAAATCTAGTAAGTTAGGTGAGTGACTGAGCTAGGTAATTCTATTTGGGGTCCCAAATGAGGTGTGATTACAAACTAATGAGACTTATTTCCTTGAATGACTCATAAACTGGCTCTGAATAAAATTCCAAAGGAAGAGTTCCAAATTTAGAATTAGGGTTAACATAATCAGGAAAAGGAAAAGGCTTCTGGAAAGAGTGAGCTTTAAATTGGGTTTACGAGGAGGAGGGAAAGGTACTGGATTGGCAGACACGTGGAACAACCTGAACAGGTAATACTTAGATTTCTACAGATATTTTAACTTTAAATTTTTAATATTGTTTGCATGTATTGCCTTTCATCCTTTAAATAAATGTGTAAAGTAGGTAGCATAAAATCTCTGCAGTAAAACAAATACAGAACTTTCTATTCGCTCACTATTCCTAATTTATAAATGAGGAAACCAGAGTCTCCAGAATCAGAATTTAAGAAACTTGTCCAAAATTGGAGGTCCGGTGGTGCAGTGGTTAAGAGGTCGGGTGCTAACCTAAAGGTCAGCAGTTCGAATCCACCAGCCACTCCTTGGAAACTCTATGGGGCAGTTTTACTCTGTCCTATAGGGTTGCTATCAGTCAGAATCGACTCAACAGCAACGGCTTTGGTTTTTGTTTGTTTTGTTTTGTTTGTCTGAAATTACAGAAATAATGAGAAAAAATAATGACTAAAACCAATACCTCCTGTTCCCACCTCAGTGTGCTCTCTCCCAAACAGGTATGTTCCTTAAAATTTGACAGAGAAGGAACTGAGACCTAGAAGAGCTGGACATCAGAATTCTTGTTTCTTGATTTCCTGCCTCCATTTGTTTTAATATATATACAGAGAGTGGAAAGCAAACCATTTTCCTCAATAAAGGCTCTAGATTAGTGCTTCTCAGCTGGGGATGATTTTGCCTCCCAGGTGACCTTTGGAGACATTTTTGGCTGTCCCAGCTAAGGCAGGGGGAGGTTCGCTACTGGAATCTAGTGTATAGAGGCCAGGGAAGCTGCTAACCACCCTCCAATGTGCAAGAAAGGCCCTCCAACAAAGAATTTTCTGGCCTCAAACATCAATAATGTTGAGTTTGAGGAACATTACTCTAGATCAAGAAGAAACAAGTAATGGGTGTATTTGGGAACAGACAGATATAATATAAATAGTTTTGTCATGGTTTGAATTATATCCCCCAAAAAA
>NW_004444054.1:8466508-8468886 GCF_000243295.1 Trichechus manatus latirostris | reverse complement strand
ACCAATGTCATAAAACAATATGTGTACTACTGTTTCATGAGAAACTATTTGTTCTGTAAGCCTTCACCTGAAGTACAATAAAAATAAAAAATAAAAAATACAATGAGAATTTACATGACTGCCATAAGAATAATAGTGGATGCTAACATCTAATATTTTGAGATTTTATTTTCTATTAATTAAGAAGACCATCTTTGTACCTTCCTTGGAGTATTTTAGTTAATTTTCAACTTATGAATCCTTACTGCTGTTGGTATCACTAGTCTTATATTTTATAAATGAAATATATTTATATATGAAAACAGCAGCAAGAGAATTTGTCGCCCAAAGCTATATTTTAGAACTCACTGGATCACATGGCTATTGAAAATTGATTTTCCCTCACCTTGTGGCGCATACATGCAGTTTTTATGTTTCAAGGGGAAACACGTGCAATCAATTGACGAACTGCTGTTTGTGGATCCAACTGTCACCGGGGCTGTGCAGCGGCAAACGCCTCATTAACATGACAGGGATGTGCCTGCAAATTCACCCCTGTGATGCAAACCGTGAGCATATATTTTATTGCCTTTGCAGATTATTTTTTCCAAAAAGGCAAGCCCAACTTTCAGAACTAGATGTCCTGACCCTTCACAAATGAATACTGCCATCTGGCTGATGACTGAGATGCACTGACATATTCCTTCTTTGCTACCTAATAGAAATTTTTCAGTTCTTTCTCCTCAGAATAAGAGCAGAAAAAACTTTGTGGAATCTTGCAAAAGATATTGAATCTAAGAATCTGCTCAATTCAGGTATTGCTTTCAATAATATCCTTCACTGGCACAGCAGGCATCTGCCATCTGAGGCAATTTCCAATAACAAATGAGAAGAGAGAAAAGGATTCATCCTGTAATGTTATGGCAAATTCTATAATTGTGTACAATTCCTGTTTCCACAAAGCTCCACAATGTACTTTATATTAAAATATTCTCACTTCCTATATATCTCCATACCATTGTGGAATTTTTGCACTTATAAGTGACTTACAGTATCATCCTATATAACCCATTCATTTTCAGAAGAGGACATAGGGCCCATGCATTATGAGAATTTCCCAAGTTCACCCATTCACTTAGTGACAGCTGTAACTTGAATTCAGGTCTCCTCCACCTCCACCACCACCTACCCCGGTAGGCACTGAAATAAATCTCAGAATAGTTTGTTTTGTGCGGTGGCAAATCTGAAAAGTTGACTAGACGCCAAGAATTATCTAATGTATTCAGTTTGGAAAATTATACAACTCTACATATACCTACTCCGTATGTATTAAATGCCCAATAATCTTGGAATAAACTGAAACACTTGCATGATCTTCAAAGGATTTTTTTTTTCAGGGAGTAAACTTTTATTAAGTACTATCTTGGAGCCCTGGTGGCATAGTGGTTGAGAGCTTGGCTGTTAACCAGAAGGTGGGGAGTTCGAATCCACCAGCCACTCCTTGGAAACTCTATAGGGAAGTTCTACTCTGTCCTATGGGGTTGCTATGAGTTGGAATCGACTTGACGGCAATGGGTTTGGTTTTTGGTTTTTATCTTATCTCTGATATCTTACTCAACACTAAGTATACCGTGATGAACACGGCAGAATCCCTAACCTCAAAAAATTTACAGACTAGCGTGGAAAACATGAAGCCCTGGTGGTGCAGTGGTTAGGAGATCGCCTGGTAACCAAAAGATCAGCCGTTCAAATCTACCAGCTGCTCCTTGGAAACCCTTTAGGGTGGTTCTGCTCTGTCCTATAGGGTTGCTATGAGTCCAGATCCACTTGGTTTAGTTTGGTGGCAAACATATAAAAATATGTAGCTACAAGGTAATGTGATAGATGTTAAAGGAAAAGGATGTGATAAGTACAGTGGTGACAGCCAGGAAGAGATGTTCAGATATGTCTGACTAGAAGTCTTCACAGGTGTGGCAAGGATAATGATGATGTATTTTAATGGCCTTAAATTTATTTATTTTTTCTAATTTATCACTCCTTCTCAAGGTATGTTATATAGGTTTTTAGAGACAGGTTCTCTCTACGAGAGATATTATTAGGACAATATGGCACGTTGATTTTTTTTTTCCTCTTTGTTCATCACATTAGGCATAAGGTTTGAAATACTTCTTCCTGTTCTACAAATTCCCGGTAGCATTGGCAGAAAAAGCCATCCTCGTTCTACAGGAAAGACTAACTCTTTCTGTTGTTGTAAAAATGTGGATCACCGAGATCTTCTATGAAAGAACAGATGGAGAAAAAGGAGATGAAAGAAGAAAGTGCCTCTGAAGGAGGGAGGATGATGAGGGACTGGAGGGATTTGAGGAAATGTGGACCAAGAGCTGGGAGATAAATCTGGG
>NW_004444054.1:8456810-8465488 GCF_000243295.1 Trichechus manatus latirostris | reverse complement strand
GCTAGTGAGTAATTCATGGCATAATACAATCTATGCCTTCTTGGAATTCTAAAATGCAATTTCTGAGTCATTGGCATGGGATTTTCTAAGAAGAAGAAAAAAAAAACACTCTAAAAGGGAAATATTAACATGGAAAATACTCTACCTGGGTTGTCACTCCTTGGCGTGGCTGCGTAGTTCTGCATTGAAAGATTGTCTCCTAGGAAAGGAATTCAAACTGCATTGAATTACTATGCTAATCCAGAATATACTACATATTCTGAG
The DNA here is from genome assembly GCF_000243295.1 of Trichechus manatus latirostris. Lineage (NCBI taxonomy): Eukaryota > Metazoa > Chordata > Mammalia > Sirenia > Trichechidae > Trichechus > Trichechus manatus. The sequence goes on along the minus strand of NW_004444054.1, from coordinate 8,465,224 downwards.
CACAAAAAGAATATGACAAGTAGCTCCCATAGCCAGAGCTTGAAACAGCAACAATCTGCTTCTTTTTCTGTATGCTCAATTAAGGCATTTGTGATAAGGTGCTAAGGACTATGTGTTGCATCTGCCTTGTAAGGAAAAGTTGTTGACTTTGGAGACAGACTTGTGAACTCAGCATAACTAGGAATGCCACCTTTGGGAAGTTTTCTTTAGAATTTCTAAGTCTCAATTTAATCATCTGAAAACTGATAATATTAATACCTGTCTCTTAAGATAATTGTGAGAAATATATATATATATAATGGATCTATATACTATATACTCAGTAAATGACACTCTTTTCCCACTGTTACTTCATTTACTGGTATCTCCAACCCCTTTCACATATATTATTTCCCCCTGCTAATAAATGCAGGATCTGGAACTAGAAACCAGTTCTTCTCAATCATCGGTTCTATTCCATGCCAACATTTATCACATGGGACTGTAATCACTTGTTTGTCTGCCCCTTCACTAGGTTGGGGGCTCTTCTTGGGTGAGGATCATGTTTATTCTGTTTCTTCCCTGTCCCTCCACAGTGACTGGCCCTTAATAAGCACTCAAGTAAGGTATGCTTGCTAAAATTGAAATTAAATAACTAAATGAGTGAATGGATGAATGAATGGATCAGTCAATCAAAAGGAATAAATGCCTTAGGCTCAGTTCATAACCATGGCAATAAGGTATTGGAGAATGATTCCAATGCAAAAGATGTAAGGAACCTGTGAGAGTTGTTGCCTCTAGGTAGTCTCAAGTAAGGCATGCCATTTCAGTCCTTGGAAGGAGTCAGAGTCCTCACAAGGCTTCAAATGCCCACAGAGGTCAAACTCAAACCAAAACCAAACCAGTTGCTGTCGAGTTGATTCTGCCTCATAGCGACCCTGTAGGACAGAGTAGAACAGCCCTATAGGGCTTCCAAGGAGCAGCTGGTGGATTCGAACTGCCAGCCTTTGGGTTAGCAGCCTGAGTTCTTAATCACTGTGTTATCAGGACTCCAGAGGGGTCAAGGAGGTAACAAAAATAACCGAGAAGGAGGCAGTGGTGAAGACTGGGGCAAACTAGAGAGCACATGCGCATTCTAAATAAAACCAGACCCATTGTAGTTGTCCATTCTGACTCATAGCGACCCTATAGCCACCCTATAGGACAGAGTAGATCTGCCTCACAGAGTTTCCAAGGAGTGCCTGGTGGATACATACTGCCAACCTTTTGGTTAGCAGCTGAACTCTTAACCACTATGCCGCCAGGGTTTCCATATTCTAAATAGACTTTCTAATGTTTTATTTAATTTTATATTGTCTTAGTTTTCTAGTACTGCTGTAACAGAAGTACCATAAGTGGTAGGCGTTAAAGAACATAAATGTATTTTCTTACAGGTTAGGAGGCTAGAAGTCGCGTTCAGGGTGTGGTTCTAGGAGGAAGTCCTTTGTCTATTTCAGCTTCTAGTAGCTGCCAGCAATCCGTAGAGTACTGGGGCTTTTCGCTGCATCTGTCTCTGTCCTCAGATTGCCTGTCCTCCCATGTGTGTGTGTCTGTGTGTACTCTGGTCTTTTTATAACTCAGAAGTGATTAGGTGTAGGATCCACCTTACCTTGATATGACTTAATTAATATAATAAAAGAAAAACCCTATTTCTAAACAAGATCACATCCACAGGTACAAGAGCCAGGAATTCAACACACACACACATACATACACACACATATCTGTATGTATGTCTATCAATCTATCTATATGCACATGTAGGTGGGGGAAGTACAATTCAATCTGTAATATATGTGTACTTTTTATTTTTCGAACTCTGGGCAGCCAAGCCCAATACATTTGCAGGGCTTGGCTCCTGGGCCTCAGCCTTCAGCCCCTGAAGGAGGTGACTTGCTAAAGTTCTTCTGCAATGGTAAAATAGAATGCATTTTATTTACAAAATAGCCAGTGCGGTGAGTGCTTTCATGGGTAATACTTAATCTCTGTTTTCCCTTCAATCTACAGCTTCACTCTTCCGTTACGATAGATCATCACCAGCCAGATATAAAGCTCAGGCTGAGATCATAAGACACGAGATGGCCATTTTGATGTCCCCACAGGCTCCGAGGCAAACTCAATTGCACGCTATGGTCTTGAAATGTTGGACTTTGTCTGCATCCCTTCCTGTGTTTCTATACAACGTTTCTGTGAAAAATACTAATTGATTTTGAGATAGCTGCAATACAGATAGAAAACAGCTTGTAGCTGCTTAGCCACCAGGGATTCTTAGGGTAAGGGAAGAAGTAAGATGATTAACGACACAGACAGGGTAGGTTTTATCGCAAATGAGATGCTTATGTAAGACAATCTGCCTTCTGCAACCTTCCTTTTCTGCCTATGTTTTATTAGAGGTCAGAAGCAAAGTGCATTTGTAGGTGAGATTTTCCCCTGTTCTTTGGTTTATTTTATGGCTCTGTTCTCTAGCTAAGTGCCCGGGGCTCAGATTAGAGGAAAGAGCACTGGCCTTAGAGTCACAATGTCTGGGTCTGGCCCTCAGCTTTGTGCTCCTAGGTGAATCAGTTGACATCACAGATCCTCAATGTCATTGTCTAAAAAATGAGGTAAGATGGATGTCTTGCCCATTGCTGTTCACTACACTCAAACCAAATCTGTTGCTGTTGAGTGGACTCCAACTCACAGCAATCATATTGGACAGAGTAGAACTGCCCCGTAGGGTTTATAAGGCTGTAATCTTTACAGAAGCAGGCTACCACATCTTTCTCCCATGGAGCAGTGGGTGGGTTTGAACTGCTGACCTTTCAGTTAGCAGCTGAGGGCTTAACCAATGTGCCAGCAGGGCTCCTATGTACTCCACCAGTGGTTTCTAAATTTCATTTTTGTCTTTTTTACATTAACTCCAATTAGTAAAAAAAGAAAAAAAATCATGCATATTCATGTGTGTGTATGTTTGTTTTATAAATGTATTACTGTTTTACTACATCACATATTTTACCCATAAAAAAACTAGAAACTGACCACAAGTACCACAGCCTCCACCAGACTGAGTCCAGGACAACTAGATGGTGCCCGGCTACCACCACTGATGGCTCTGACCGGGATCACAATTGAGGGTCCCAGACAGAGCTGGAGAAAAACGTAGAACAAAATTCTAACTCACAAAAAAAAGACCAGACTTACTGGCCTGACAAAAGACTGGAGAAACTCTGAGAGTATGGCCCCTGGACACCCTTTTAGCTCAGTCATGAAGTCACTCCCAAGGTTCACCCTTCATCCAAAGATTAGATAGGCCCATAAAACAAAATGAGACTAAAGGGGCACACCAGCCCAGGGGCAAGGACTAGAAGGCAGGAGAGGACAGAAAAGCTGGTAACAGGGAACCCAAGGTCAAGAAGGGAGAGTGTTGACATGTTGTGAGGCTGTTAATCAACGTCGTAAAACAATATGTGTACCAACTGTTTAATGAGAAACTGGTTTGTTCTGTAAACCTTCATCTAAAGTACAATAAATAAATAACACACACAAAAAAAAAAAACCTAGAAACTTCTGAAAGCTGACAAGAAAATGAAAGAAGCTATCATGTTTTCTTCCTATATCCATGTCCCCTGCAACACATGGCCATTATTTTGGAGACAGTGCTCTGGAGATAATAAATTATTTATATTCCTCTAAATGTGCCTTTTTTTTCTAGAGTCTTGATATGCGAGGCACAGCCCATGGGTCAGCAACCTCGGTATTACTTATTAGAAATGCAATCTTGGGCCCTGCTCACACCTGCTGAATCAGAATCTGCATTTTAATAAGATCCTCAGGGTACTCACTGACATATAGCAGTTTTCTTGAAGTAAGCTCCCTTCATTTGACTGTATAAAGGTTATTTGCATACTGTTCAAGAGCACACAGGTGTTAAAGAATCTATGGATCCTTCCATGACCACCCCCCACCCCATGCACAGAGTTAGATATAGTTGCATTTCTGATCCCAGGTGCCTCTGTATGCCTTGAGTATGGGGACAACTTTTGCATGTTCAGAAGACTCAAACCTCTTGATGACAGACTTTAACTTGATCATAATTGGCAGTGTTCTTGATGCTCAGTAATATTCATTAAAACAGAAGTTCAAGGGAGTTCGCTGTCAGAATCAAATGAGACAATGTTTGTGGGAAGACATCATGTATTTATTCATTCATTCAAGAAGTCTACTTTAAACAGCCTCTAGATGCTAGTAGATGTTCCAGGCATGCGCTATATGGAAGGCTAGGGCATCTGTCATCCTACTTAGGGACCTCACAATCTAAAGTGTAAGGAGTTTTAATTTTCATTCTCCTTCCTTTGTCATTGTTGTCCCTGCTCCAGCATCAGTATTTGAGAGAGTAGTAATCATTCTGTGAGGGCTCAGGTGTTCACTCTTGAGACAGCTGTCGGACCAGATTGTCCAGGTACCTCATCCAGAAAATGTCCAGGAAAACCAGTCTCTAGCACCCCACCACAGCTCACCATGCCCCAGGCTTCCATTCTTCTTTCCTTGGGCCCTTTCACTTGGAGTTCAGCTCTTTGTTCTTCACTGAACTATTTCAGATTATAAAACAAATAGAAACTTGTTTAGATTTTCCTCCGTGAACCCAACAAATTAATCCAAAAGGATGGCTAAATAAGAATTTTAAACAATGTGGAAGAGACAGAGAAGGCTCTGCACAGATATTACCTTTCTTTTCATTTGATCTTAATTTCATCTTCAGTATATTGGCCTTTATATCTTGGCTCAATGAAATTGCCTCCAATTAACAAATATTAAAAAAAAAAAAAGCTTAAAATGAATTCCATACTACTACTGCAGTGTGGAATTTCAGAGCACCTGGTATTATGGCCTAAATGAAAACTAGAAACCCAGAAAGAATTTTCCAAAAAACAGACCACACCATATTTGGTGGGCCGTCTGTCACTATAGAAGAATTAATCTCTAAATAAACACATCTAGTTAGTTCCAATAGCTCAAAGCGACGTATGCACCTTGCCAGCTGCCCAGCCCCAGCTAAAAAAATTTTTATTTTCTAGTTACAAATATAGGAACTAAAGCACAGGGAGGAAAAAAAACAAAACCCCTCCTATGAACACTCATTTCCTTACAATACAATGTGAATTTAGAGTCTTTTAGTCACCAGCTCTTGCAGTATCACCTTTACTCACTTCTATCCCAGCTGGGTCTGTCATATTCAGTGTCCAGCACCCTAGATAATTTTTCTTGAAGACTTTGCCTACCATCTATAATTTTAACTCAATATATTTAAAGTACTTATTCATAGATTGATTTTTAGCCTATTACAGCTGGAGCTGCTTTCTTGGACTCCTTTTAAAGTTACTTAAGCTAACTTGTAACATAGAAGTGTTGAGTACACAGCTCTGTGTGAACCACACTCCCTGGAACTGTGCAGTGCATGACCTGCTGTATCTTCCATGGCAGATCCATTTTTGTTCTGTCTCTCAATTTTGCCTTCATGCTTTGTATTTCGGCGTTATTGGTTTATACGTTTTCTGCCTAATTTAAGTGTGTAGGCTGTTTTTATAGCTAACATATAAATCTTAGAAGAAAGACTGGTTTTCTAAGAGAAATGTTTAAGCATAATAGCAGGAATGGTGTCACTATAATTACCATTAAAAGAGAGGAGCAGAGAATGAGGCAAAGTGGTGCACTCATTAATTTCCCTGCCTCTAACAGCCAAGATTCAGATCCAGCTCAGAGAGTGAGGCCAAAAGCCGTATCAATCTAAGTTATGAATGGTTAGCATAGTGAAATGGAATGTCACAAGGCCACCGAAAGATTGGGCTGCTCTGCCACCATGTTGACCTTGAAGCAACAAAATAGAAATGTTAATTACCGTCTGGATTGTCATTCTGTAATGATGTCTTTATTATGGTAATTATTAAGTTTTAAATAGAGTTAAACACATTAAAGCACATCCTTAGCAGATTCCACTGCTTGCGTTGTAAAGATACCTACTGTAAATGTGTCTATGAGAGTAAAATTTATACAGTAATTTATTTTGGACTAGTTTGCAATAAGTACAGTGCATAAAGAAGCCTAAAATATAATGTGAAGAATTTATACTCTTAATGCTTGCATTGCACACGCAGGTTGGGATAAAGGCTGTCCCAAGGAGCCACCAGAGTAACGGGATGAGAATTCCACCTTGGGGTAGCAACCGCTCCATGGGCGTTACGTCCAGTTAGCCTGACCCAGCCGTGCACGCGAGACACGAACACGGTGTTGGCAATAGTGAAGGCCGTTATAATCACTCACAGACGACAGACAGCGTACAACAGGAAACGTTCCATCACCAGCGGTCCTAGCTGGCTCAAAAGCTGTTGGGGGGCGGGTGGGGATGAACAACTTCCACGGGCGCCCTCTCTTTGCACCCTGGCCAAAGGACCTCGAGGATCTTCCCCTACTCGGTTTTATATTCCAGGGGTTGTGTATTTCACTGCACAAAGTGCAATGCAGATTTTCCCACCTGATCACCGGAAGAAGACGTTTGTCAGACATGGGGCGCCAGCGCAGAATTGTTAGCCCAGAATTGTATCTCTTTAGCCCTGCTGCTTATTTAGACAAACCGTTAGGCTTCAGAGGGAGAAAAACCCAAAACCAAACCCACTGCCATTCAGTCGATGCCGACTCATAGTCACCCTATAGGACAGAGTAGAACTGTTCCATAGGTTTGTTGTAGGGGAAAAAAATCACAAAGTTTAGTAAAGCAAAAAGAAAGTTTTATTTGGCATATATTCAAAAAGGCAAAAGTGGGAAAAGAACAAGCATGCTGCTACAGCCATGTCTGCCCAAGTGCGAGGACATATTACAGAATAAGTAAGAGTGGGAAAATGGACAAGCATGTTGCCACAGCTATGTCTGCCTGAGTCCAAAATAGGCAAGAGAGGGAAAAGGGACAAGCGTGTTGCCACAGCCATGTCTGCCCGAATCGAAGGAATGTTACAGAATCATCAGTATATATATTAACATTACAAATGGGCAAAATGATTGACAGCTTCACCTTTTCACAGATTGGCTAGAAACTGTAGTCCTCCATTTTGAATTGTCTTTCTTAACAGTCATTGGTACAGGTTTCAGTAAAGACAGTCAGGAGGGTCTTCTTTGGTCCCACAAATTTTCTATCCACTAAATGCTAATAGAAAAAGATAAACGTGGAAAGTCTTTTGTGTTCTCTTTGATTGGTTTATGTAAAAGATTCCCTAAAACATATTTTCCAAGATTATCCTAGCTGTTGTCTTTATACCTCAGGACGCAGTTGATGTGTCCTTGTGAGTCCTTGTGAGCCCAGCTCCAGCTGGGTCACATTCTCTATGCTCAAGGACAGGGAATAATGATTCCAATATTATTTCCTAAATCGTGTTTCCAATGCTGTACTCTTTACGAAAGCAGACAGTCACATCTTTCTCCCACAGAAAGGCTGGTGAGTTCCAACTGCCAATCTTTTGGTTAGTGGCTGAGGGCTTAACCATTGTGCCACCAGGGCTCCTTTCAGATGGAGAAGCACTCAAAATGAAGCCCGAAGATGCTGGGGCGGGGGAGGAACCAGGAGTCATTATAGCATTTGGGCCATCTGAAGGATTGCCTCCACTCAGTGCTTTTGTTTAAATTCCATGTCATAGTATAGTTTTAATAAAGAATATTTACAACTTATACATGAAAATAAAAAGAAATATATACAGACTATATGAGGAACTGCAAACATATTTAAATAAAGGCAATATATCTCTAAAAATTTATTCAATTATATTTATTATTTCCACCAAGTGACACAGTTCTTAGGCAATAGAAACTATAATAAATGATCGAATGAAATATTTCAATATTTTTCTTGAAAGACTTGCATAAGGTTATAATAAAATGTATGTCAAAATTTTAAACATTTGATGGCAGAATTGGGGACTCTTTGAATATTATCTCTGAAATTTTATTATTTTAATTTTTCAAACAAATGAAATAAATAATAAAATCATATTCTTTGATTACTGTATCTATGTATTTACACATTATGCATTTTTCCTTATATACACATATCAAAAATTTATACACATTCATGCACCAACAAACATAAAGGGTATGGGTTTATTTTATGAGTTTTGTAATAAAAAAGATTATGATTTGAGTAGTTATTCCACCAATTCCCAGTTGTATGGTCTTGGGAAAATTTTAATATCAGTTTCCTTGGTTGTAAAACGTGAATAATGAAATCTGCCTTATAGATGAATGAAGGTATATAAAGTTTGAAGCCCAGAGCAAATTCCACCTCTCTGTACGCAGCCTCGGCCTAGGCTAGAGGGTGGAGATCTCAGAAATATAGTCAAACAATCTCTGTTTGCACATATTCGCCCCAAATTTTC
>NW_004444054.1:8450259-8451880 GCF_000243295.1 Trichechus manatus latirostris | reverse complement strand
AATTGATTTTTACATATTTACCTTTTATTCTGTAATTTGACTAATCTTACTTATTATTTCTAATATTTTTTTCTAGATTCTGTAAGATGTTCAACATAGACAATCATGTCATCTGTGAATAATGAGAGTTTGAATTTTCACTTTCCAATCTGGATTTATTTTATTCCTTTTTCTTGGCTTATTGCACTGATTAGAACCGTCACTACAATATTGAATAGAAATGGTGAGAGTGAATATCCTGGCCTTGTCCTGAAATTAGAGGGATAGCATTCAATCTTTTACCATGAGGTATGGTATTAGTAGTTTTTCTGTAGATGAACTTTATTATGTTGAAAACATTTCATGCTCTTCCTGATGTCTGAGAGTTTTTATTTGGAATGGATGTTAGATTTTTTTTCAAATGTTTGTTTTCATGGATTGAGTTGATCACGTGGTTTTTCTTTTTTAGTATATTAATATAGTGAATAATAATGATTGCTTGTTTGAATGGTAAACCAACTTTGCATTCCGAGGATTAAACATCAGTTTATCATTATGGACATTACATATTATTATTTATATATTGTTAGATTATATTTGCTAAAATTTTATTTAGAATTTTAGAATTTCTCTGTCTTTATTCATGAGGGATATTGGTTTGCAGTTTTATTTACTTATAATGCCTCTTTCAGGTATTTGCAATATAGTAGTGCTGGTGACAAAGAATGAGTTGGGAAGTGCTACCTCTACTTCAGTTTTTTCAGAGAGTTTATATAGAATTAGTATTCATTCTTCCTAACATATCTGGTAGAATTCACTAGTCACACCATCTTTGTAAGATTTCCACATGCTCTTGAAATGTGTCTCCATTTAACATGTTCAAGCATTCCTATACCTTTTTGAATAAATGGAATACAGTTGCAATAACTGTTTTAATGTCTTTGTCCACTAATTATGAAATCAGTGTCATATCTGGGTCAGTTTCTATTGATTATTTTTTCTCTTTATTATGTCTTATTTTTCTGCTTCTTTTCATACCTGATAATTTTATTTATTTATTTTTATTGAATGCCAATGCAAATTTTACCAGGTTGGATTCTGGACATACATATGTGTGTTTGTGTGTGTGTATATCTATTTATCTATCTATATATATATGTGTGTGTGTGTGTGTGTGAGTGTGTGTATGTATGTATGTGTATATATATTTTGTCTGGGATATATATACAAATATATATATATATATGTTTTGTCTGGGGCACATAATAGGTAGTTTACTTGGAAATAGCATGATTCTTTTAGGGCTTGCTTTTAAGCTTGGTTAGGTAGCAACAGAGCAATATTTAGTCAAGTGCTAATTCTGCTCCACTTCTGAGGCAACACTCTTCTAAGTAGTCTACCTGATACTTCATCAATTACAAGATTTTTCACTCTGGCTGGTGGACAAATGAATAATCCCCTGTCTTGCATAAGCTCTGGACACTATTCATTCTAATCTCTTCTGGTGCTTCTTTCTCCTGGCCTGGGGTGATTTCCTCATATTCCTATGCTCATCAGTACTCATCTGAAAATTGGAGGGAACCTGCTACAGCTCTCCAGAGCTCTTTCTTGTTCAGCTACTTTCCCTTTGGCACCCTGCCTG
>NW_004444054.1:8443219-8449423 GCF_000243295.1 Trichechus manatus latirostris | reverse complement strand
AATGGGTTGTTTTTGTTTTTAACTAGATTGTGAGCTATTTGAGATCAGGAACTCTGCATATTCTTCCTTGCTCTTCGAAGATCTATCCATAATAGAACTCAATAAGTTGAAGGAATGAGTGACTGAATGCTTATATCCAGTCCATTTCTCTGCCTACCTTGGCATAGCTATTTCTGTATTTCACTGGAGTTCCGTGATACTATAGCTTTCAATTGAAAAATATTTTAATAAGAAGTTGAGAAATCAAAGTCATTTGTGCTCTACAAAAAGAATTAAATTTACATTTAATGCTTATGTTCTTATATTTAAAATTTATATGAAAGTACAGTGAAGAAATAATATAATATTGCCCTGGAGTTTATTTGCACTTATAGGCAATTCAACTCTATTCTGATAGAGCAAAAAATAAAGAACAGTGGAAGGGGCAAGAGAGAAATATTTATACAAAGAAGAAGAAAATTACCCTCTTTGAATTTGTCTTTAATATTTAAATTTATAAGTATTTATTGTGATAGTTCTTCCAAAAAAATGTTTTTGTCTTATTCTATTGTGGTGCCAACATGACTTCCGACACTGAAATATTTTTGGTGTACTCCATATTACTCCATGGCAATAAAACAGTTTGTATATCAAGCTGTATTGCCCCGACAGAGCACACAGAGATGGTGGATCAATCTTAAGGATCCTTCTTCCCTTAAAGATCTCACCCATAGACTTATTCTTGTTCAATCATTTTGTTAGTAGTGTTGTTGTTAATATCTGTCCAAAAAAAAATAGGAAAGATGTCCCATATGTAGGGTTTTTGTCTCATAGAGAACTAGAACTGATGTTTCCCTACAGCCTGTTCAATTCGAAAGTAGAAAACCAAGACAATCTTCCCTCAGCTCTCATATTATTTTTAGACATCAAATGGCAATAATCCAACCTCTCATCTCAGTATAGTCTTACACAACTATCCTAAGACAGCCACTGAAGTATGAAGAATTGCTGCTCCTGGATTTTCCTGAAGAATTCTGATTTCTAATATGGTATTCATTGGCCCCATATGTATACCCATGCCCGTCAAATCAGGTATCTTGTTCTTTGCACAAGGAAGAAATGTAACCGTAATCATTGTCAATCTCTTCTACAGTTTTATTTTATTTTACTATGCTTCTAATTTTTAAAACTATTGAAATATCTTCTTTCCCCCCGTCTACTCTGTATCACTCCTTATTGTTAGAGGGATCAGAACAGGAAGAAGCGCCATAACATAAAGGCATTTTCAAAACCATCCAGTTCAACCACCTCATTTTAGAGATAAGAACAGCAAGACACAGAAAGACTAAATTACCCAAAGCTCCACAAAGGTGGAGAAAGCAAAGTATAATGGCATATGTACTTGTCACTTTCATTGATTATTTTAAAGAGTACTTATTGGCATTAATGAAATTTCCACATTTTCATGTTGGTCATTTCCCCGTTCACTAGGAGAAGACAGGCCTGAGGTTGTGAAATGTAGTGTTATGGAGTCGGCTACAGCCCTCAGTACTTTACTCACATGATTTCATTTAATCCTCACAACAGTCCTGTGACTGATGTGGAAGCTGGACTGAAATAATTAAAATAATTCACCCAGACTTAATAAACTAATAATATTCAAGGGTGAAAGTAAAACCCAAGTCTGACTGAGTCCAAAGTCTTTTCACTCTACCCCAATCTCTCCATGATCTCCTCTAAAAACACTAAAAATCTTGACTGAGAAAGAGAAAGGGGAATTAAAATAAGTGGACTTTATCCTGGTGTTTGCTCTGTACTTAGTTTTTTGGTGTATCTTTGGAGCCCTGGTGGTGCAGTGGTTAAGAACTATGGCCACTAACCGAAAGGTCGACAGTTTCAATCCACCAGCTGCTCCTTGGAAACCCTATGGGGCAGCTCTACTCTGTCCTCCAGGGTTGCTATGAGTCAGAATCAACTGGATGGCAATGGGTTTGTCCGTCACACTGAGCCGACCTTCCCAAGTGCAAAGACTAGGTTTTATGCAACCTCGAGCTTGTATTGAATATCACAAAGGCCTGGCACATAGTAATAATTCAATATAAACCAAAACCAAACCAAACCAGTTGTCATCGAGTTGATTCCGATTCAGAATACATGCTCATGTAATTAATAACGTAAGTGTAAAAATGTATATAAATTTGCAATCAATTTTGTAATCGATTATGAATAATTATAAAGGAATATAATATGAATTCCTACATATTTTTTACTTGGAAATAAAAATTATATCTCTAAAATGACATAACATTCTCTTGTTTTTAAAAAGACCTGCAGACATAAATTTATGATTATATTCATACATTTTCATTTTATAGTACAATAATCTAAGATAAATTAGTATTCATAAAAATTTCCTATCATGTTACTTCTGCACTGGCAGGCAAGATTTTCTCCAAACACATCTCCATTCTTAGTTTAGGGTCAAAGAACACTTTTTTCTGATTATCTCTGCGCAGAAGTGCTGATGCCCACTATGCTCTCAACTCTGCTTCAAACTTAAACGGTTACAATCTCTTCTAGATAATGTCCCTGTTTTTTGTGGTCTCATTTTTACTTTCAAGTGTCTACCCCCTCTCACGGTTTATTGTGTAACTAAGACATATTTTGCATTGCAAACATCGTTATGCTTTTATAGTTTAGTGTGTTAGTTCTAGAATCCCAGCCAAACATTTTATTTCTTTGTGAACTGTGACTGGTCCAGTAATATGCACACACTGTGGTGAGCCCGTGACCCATTTGTCCATTTAACAATATACTTGACAATAAATGTAATTGTAAATATAGCTATGCAGGTCATTGTTTGAGGAAGGGCAATGCAATTACTGGTACAAGAGAGTTATGTTCCCTTTACTTCTACACTGATTCCCCAAGTCTTTGTAGGCCCAGGGCTGCATCATTGCCTTGTTGAATATGCATATAAGCAATACAAAGAGGGCTTAAAATTTTTTAATATTCCTTTTTTTTCAATGAAATCACGGTATATGATTCTTAAATACCATTACTATCCAGTTTGAAATTGAGAGCCTGTTCTGGGTCAAGTTCAGGTTGGTGTTTCATGGTACTGGAAAAGAAAACGAACTTTTATAAAAAGAGAATTCCAGTTTCTGTTAATGGCATGCGAAGTGCCAGTGTGCAAAGGACTTGCATAACATCTAAAAGATTAATTTAACTGATGTGTTTTCCAGTTAAACGTTAGCTTTCATGTGGATTCTGAGACTCTAATGTTTCACAAGTGTAAGTCTGTAATTGAGACACAGTATTTATAACAAGTGGAGACCATGCATGGCTCCCCTTGGAAGTTCAATGCCATAGCAAATAATTAAATATAATTTATTGGGCAAATAAAGAAAAGTCACTCCAAATTAAGCCTTGCAATTGTTACTGTATAGGACATTTACGTAGTGCTTCTTATTTTCATAATAATTGCTATCACAGTCAGACCATTTCACAAATATCTTTTCTTCTACTATGAAGTCTCATTTCATTGAAATATATCCAAGATCAGACAGTAAACCTGGATATCAAACACACGACAGTATAGTGCCAAAGTCTTGTGCTCATCAGTTTACACAGGAGATGCTTTAAAAACATGTTTCAATCCAAACAAATGTTCCATGTGTAAATTAGAAACTGCTTCCTTAAAATATCTGTATCCATGACACTGAACACGATAGTCTCTGTTTACGTTCTTCAACAGGGAAGCCATGGTCAACAAGCAACTCATAACAGGAAAGCTAATGTTGGAGAATCATAAAGTTGTAGTAATGATGACTGAAGAAATTCAGGGAGCAGTGGCCCAGTCCTTGAGGGTTCTCAAGTTTCCATAATATTGTGATTCAAAACACTTAACTCAGTGTTCACAGTCACTGTTGGTTATCGTTTAAGACGATGGAATGGGGTCCTTCATTCAAGGAACTTATTATTTAAGAGGTCAGAAAGTAAAAATTAACATATATTTAACAGGAATATGTTCTGCTATAATTCCCGTATTGTGTTGGGTTCTTTGTAAAATTGTTTGATGAGGAAAAGTGAATCAAAGAGTGTAGAAATCTTAAAGGAGATGAAAAATCAGGTTAAGCTTCCTGGAGAAGCAGGTGAAATGATGATGGACTGTAGCTTAGTGGAGAAAAGGAAAGTGCAGAAACTAGCTGAGAACCCCTTTTAAAACTGCGAACATCTGGCTCCAAAGAGGATATTCTAGGCCACAGAGAATGTGTAAAAATGGCATGGCGGTTGGGGACGTCTGACCTCCTCTAACTTCATGAGAGGGGAGAATCATTATCAGCATCAACAGCTCAAAGCTGAGTCCTATGAGGTGGAGGTCAGATATACCCTCGAAACTTTTTACCAATTCAGACACCAGCCATCCCTACCATGGCACTCCCTACCTCTCTGCTGGGTTCGATAATTTGTTGTGATGGCCACACAGAACTCACAGACAATACTCACGACTATAGCATTTATTAGGGAAGTAACAGGTTACAATTCAGGATTAGAAATGTCTCAGGATATAGTTCTTTGATCAGGACAGCTTCTTCTAGACTGTGCCCACAGGCAGGCCTTTCTCTGGCCCTTGGCCTCTTGGCTACCTCAGCCTGATATCTGCCCTGCTTTGGTAAGTGTTACAAAGCTATCTCTGCCAATAAGTACCCAGGGACACTCCACTCCGCCAGTAAGCCTCGGCCCAAGGGCACTCAGCTTTCTCACTCCGTGGGTCAGCAAGCCTAGCTCCACTGACAAGTGCCTGGAGTCACCCCAATCAGCCAAGAAGCCTCCTGCTTGATGGAGCTCAGCTCTCTTGCTCCATGGGTCAACACACCCACTGTAGCCACCTTGCTCCATGGGCCAGGAAGGCCACTGCACTGTCTCATGCCTATCTCCTGGTTCTGCAGCCTCCGCTACTGCCATTTCCCCATCTCTAGAGTCTCTGGGATCACAGTTCTCTCTGTGTCCGGAGCCTAGGAGGTTCTCAACTCAGGGATCCCAGGTCCAAAGGACACCCTCCACTCCCATCTCTTCTTCTCGCTGGTAGTGAGGATCCCCGTTTACCTCTGGGATGAAGTCTAAAAGGATCGATCCCCTCGTTAGGGTTTCATATACCTTATTTGCATGGTACCAGCCCCCACAAGGGTGCCATGCACCTTATTTGCATTATTAGCAATATATCCAACCCCCTTGGTGGGCTACAAGCACCTCATTTGCATAGTCCCACCCAATCACAAGACCGTGATGAAAAAGGCCATACAACAGTGAGTAATCCATCTCACTTTAGGATGGTTGTTCAATGATGCAGGCCTTGTAATATTGCTACCTGAAGCAATCTTTCAGCTATGCATTTAAAAAGATGTTGCTGAGGAAATACTTTTAATGTCAATAAAGAGTGGGAATTTCATCCTTGCAAAAAACCTTTAAGAAAAAGAAAAAGTAAAAAAGCAAACTTTACCGGTTAGAAAAATTCTAGTTGGGTGGACTTTGTTCCTTAGTAAAATACTGTGTACTCCCCTTCCCAACATCACAAGGCTGTCGAGATTACACAGGTGGATTGATTAATTCAGAGTAACCAATGAAAATGTATAAATCACTGAGCCTCTATCCTCTGCACCTTCAAATGTAGGCCTCTGTTAAACCTTCTATGGTTGTCAGCCTCAGTTGGACCAAGGAAAAGGGCCATGTAATCCCACTATTGAGCCCCCCTTCCAGGCCATAGATTCATTCTTAAGCCAGATACCAGCTCTTTCCAAGAGACAAAGACCTCATCCATCCTGGCCCTTGTAGTCATCCTTGTATTGTTCTCTGTAGCCCTACATTTGTCCCAATCCTCTACTTATCTTTTCCCTCCCACACTCCTGCATAGTGCCCTCTGGAACTTCTACTCTGTGAGAAGACATATGGCTGTATCTTTGACCCCATTTCACAATGTTCCTTCCACTTCTCTTGTTTTAGAGAAAACCTACTTGTTCTCTGAAGAAAACATTTCCCTTCAGCTTTCCCAAGTGAAGCCTGTTTATTATTCTCTTGAGGTCAGGAGATAGGAACAGAGTTTTTGTCTCCATAACCCTCTGTGCTTTGGGCCCATTTCTCCTCACTTTGTAAAAATCCCTTTTTCTTTCAGCACATTGCTATGATAGTCAGCGACCTTCTCAGCCTCCTCACTGTTGTCATCTA
>NW_004444054.1:8439584-8442110 GCF_000243295.1 Trichechus manatus latirostris | reverse complement strand
CTCAAATGTCCATCACCAGATCTACAAACCACCAGTGTCTACACCCAGCTTCTTCTCCAATGGAGAAAGTGTTCTTCCCATCAAAGCCTATTCTTTCTATAGGTGCTCCTCTCAGAAAATCTGTGCTATCAGTTATGTAGATTCTCTCCTGCATCTTCAACCTTCTTCTCTGTAGAATTCACTTCTTATCATTTAACAATCAAATATGCACTGGTTCTCTCCATAAAAACAAAAATAAAATAACCGCAAATACATCCTCAGACATTATAAACTACTCTAACTACTGCTTTCTCCTTCTTCACAGCCAAACTTCTGTAAAGTTTGTTTGATAGATGCTACCTCTGCTTCTTCATCTCATTCACTTGTCCATTTACTCAAGTAAGACTTCCACCCCCACCACTTAACAAAACCTTTCTAAAGTCACCAATGACCTGTCTGTTATCATACGTAGTGAACAACTTTTATTCATCGTTTTCCTTGACTTGTTGTCAGTATTATAAAAGTTCATCACTCTCTCTTTGGTGAAACATTCTCTACTCTTGTTTTCCATGACATATGATCTTGACGTTCTTTTCATCTCTCAGATTGTTTCTCAGTTTTCTTTGCCATCTCTACTTTCTTTTCTAGATCTTAGAAAGTTGCAGTTTAATAGTGTTGTTCCTAGACCCTAAACTTTTCTATCAGTATACCATTTTTTGGGAAATCTCATATATACCTTCATATATGAACTTATTCCATGGATTCGAACGAGACCATTCATTGCAGATCCATGTTCATTTACTCATTTGTCTACATGATATCTCTGTTTAGATATCTAATCACATTTAAATTATCCTGTTCAAAGTTGAAATTCTG
This sequence comes from Trichechus manatus latirostris, assembly GCF_000243295.1. Lineage (NCBI taxonomy): Eukaryota > Metazoa > Chordata > Mammalia > Sirenia > Trichechidae > Trichechus > Trichechus manatus. Next base: position 8,441,255 of record NW_004444054.1, on the reverse strand, counting down.
ATATTATTCCAAACTCTGCTTCTCTTCCAATATTCCCCATCAACCCAGTTGAAGAAATTCTGCTTCTTCCTTTTCCTTCCGTTTGTCACAAAGTCCTATTGATTCTACCTCATATATATTTCTCTTATCTGCCAACCTCTCTCCATCTCTATTTTACATCCTAATCCAGGCTACATTCTCCATTCAGAAAGAGCTTATAGAAATACAATTCTAATGATATAATTCCCTACTTGAAACTTTTTATTAGTTCCCATTGCACTTGAGATAAAATTCAAAATCCAGTATGTCTCTTTTCTACCTCTTCAGCAAAATTAGCCACCTTGCCTTTCTTTCCAATGCTTGAACCATCATGTCTGTGTTCTTCAAAGACTTCTCACATAATTCCTCTGCTTAGAAAGCTTTCCCTCTCCTCCTTTCACTTCCTACCTCTTCTACACAAATAACTAATTTTATTCTTTGTAATCTCAGTTTAAATGCCATATGTTCCCTGTGCATACGCCTCTAGGCAGGATCGGCATCCCCTTAGAGATAGCAACTTTGGTACCTGCCCTGGGCCCCCGTACTATAGAGGGTTCCACTCTGGGAACCTTTTTTCTCACCTCTTACCATGGAATGAGGAATCCAGGGACCAACGAGATATGTTCTCTAGACCCTGCCCAAATTATATAAAGCCTGCTGCTAGCACCTTCCCTGGGTCATGCCCTAGTCCACAGAGTGGAATCTGGGCTCTGTTGTGCACACCTCTAGGAACAAGGGTCAAGCTAGAAACTGATGTTTGATGCATGCGAGTAATGGAAGGAGCTTGAACTTGTGGGGTGTGATATCTACACATATATGCATGAAGACCTTTATGCACAGTAGGAGGAAGCCAGGTCTGAAGAAAAGGATTTTCCTTTGTAATATTACCACCAGGTTGCATACAAAAGAGTGAGAATCACTCGTTCGGGGTCATAAAATTGCTAGAATGAGTGTATAAAACATGCGCTCATCTGTAGTTTGAAATAGAAGAAACGTCATAGAAAAACATCTTTTATTGTCTAATGAATGACTTTTTCACAGAAGGAAAGGAGGTTAAAAAAATCCTCGAAGAGTGGACAGTGGTACAGACTTGAAATACCTGGGACCTACATACAGCAGTAGTGATGAGAAGGAGAGAGAGTAAGTACATTTTAGAAACATTAGGAATAAAACAATTGGTCTCAGCAACTGGTAATTGTGGGAAATACAACGCACATCCCATGTTCAGTTAACTCAAAAAGCTATTTTTCTGAATTATAAAGTACAATCCCTGTTTTACCGAGCACCTTCTCATTACATACTATATTCCTTAAGTTAATCTAGTGGCCAGACTCTATATTAACTCTCAGTTCTATAGATGGCTTGGAGGTCTATAAACAATTATGGAAGTTGAGTCCTCTAGCATTGAATACATGGATTAATGTTTCAGCAAACTAATTAAGGTAGAAGAGTTTTGAGCCAAAGTGTTACCCTAGAGGTTTTTTAGGAATAGGTCATAAAAACTCATCAAAACCTTTGTGTATAAACTTATAATCAAAAGTAATTTCAGGGTAGAAAATAGAGATCAAATGAAAAAAGTTAACATCCCTGAAGTAAACTTATCACTGCTGATAACTATCATCATTACTCATGAGATAGAGACTTCGAGGGCCC
>NW_004444054.1:8438072-8439134 GCF_000243295.1 Trichechus manatus latirostris | reverse complement strand
TGAGAAATCAAGTGAAACAGATACAGATTACAGTCTGGGAACTCAGAACAGCAAATGGAAGGATGAAGAATTAGATCAAATACTGAAGGGAAGGAGAAATTGAATGAAAACAGCAAATGAGGAGACTTATGGACCACAGGCGCCTTACCAGCCAGCCCAGTGCAGTGTGGCCATCTTGAGACAAAGCAAGTGGCATTCCCACGTGAGGAGCACAGGAAAGGAACTTCATAGAATCCCCAATAGGAGACAGATATACTATGTAGATAAATCCAGAGCAAAGCAAAGTGAGCAGAACACTGGATCTAAGGAGGGAAAATTCAGGAAGGTGGGCAAGAGACCTAGGGATCCAGGCGACCATAGACCAGGAAGGGAGTCAGAAAATAGGGACAGAACTACTCATCAGCAGCTGTCCCTGATCATTTGGGTGGGTGGTGCTTGCAGAATGGAGAATCCTTGGAGTAGTGACTAGAGATCCCTTACCCGACCAGACACTGGATAGCCCCTTCTTCTTGTATTTGGTCTGCGCCAAGCCCTGATCACTGGTTGAACTTTGCAGGGAGTGCCCTGGTGCCTGCACGAGAGACTGTAGGAAAATGCTCCCTCCCCTCCTCTAACCCCCACCGGTGACTAGAGTGACACCCTCCTCGCCCCCAACCTGGTGATTCATAGTGCACACTCCAGTGCCATTGGACCAGCAACCTGAGGCTCGCACCCATCCCGCCCATCCCTGTGTCACCCTGTCTACCCGTCGATCTGCGAAATACACTCTTACCATCAGACCAGCTACCACAGGCATGAGAACACCCCCTTCCCTGGCCCCCACTGCTGCACCCACCTGGTGACCAGCAGTGCAAGTTCCCATGCCACCTGCCCGTTGACCAGTGACCTGTGCACCCTCACCTCAACCACCCTGCAACTGGAGGTACACAAACACAGCACACAACCCAGCAACCAGCGAGAAACACTCCTTACACTCATGCATGGAGACCAACCTGACAGACACATCACCTCATCAGCAACATCAGTCACATCCTGACAGGCTCCATCTACACCTCTGCCAAA
>NW_004444054.1:8413668-8428124 GCF_000243295.1 Trichechus manatus latirostris | reverse complement strand
TAGTCACTTCAGTCAGAGATAAAAAGAAAGTGTGAGGTTAGGACAAAAGACTTTAAAGAATAATAAAAATATCTCATATCAAGTGTCTTAGCAAGAATGATGCTGCTTGTTTGTAGTCTTGAATTCCAAGAGACTTCTTCTGAAAAAAAGGTCATAATACCTCTTTAAAAATGCATGTTCTCAACTCTCAGAGGTCAGCTCAGCACATTTTTAACAAACTAAACGAGGACCAAAAGTATTTTCAAATTAATGTGAGTTACATCTTAACGGAGCTTAGACTGTGGAAATGGCACAATGCAAACATGCATATAACGTTTGATGATTCTGCTCTATGTACTTGATCAGAGACAGAGAATGATGGAAAATACGCTGGTGACTCTTGCTGCCATTTCACTCAGGAAGAGGCATGTCTTCAACGAGGGTGAGATAGGAGATTGAATCTGTTGATGCCCCAGTCGATCCTTTCTGTCTGTCTCTTAAATTATAAGCAGCTTGCCACCCAATGGTCACTAAATATAAGCCACTCAAGAAACTGGGATCTGAAGAAATTTTGGAGGAAAACCTGGTATGATCACCACCTACATGGTGTCTTCCTAGGGAATCATAAATAATTTTATCTATATGCTTTTTTTCCTTGAAGTGTTGATTTCAAAACCCAGCTCTCATGGAAGCTGAATTCTACTATGTAGTCCAGCTGGTTTATCATTATTTTGACTAAAACTGAATTCCCAGCCAACATGAAGGAAGGCTGAACACACGACTCCTTCAAGCTTCATTCAACATATTTTCTGAATGATCTGAATGGGCTAATTATATGGTTTTTGTATTTTTATTAGTTTTGTAAGTCACAGAAGTAATACTCTTCTTTCAAAACATAGAAATCACAAAAAGAGCTTGCACAGACACAGATTAAGAATATAGGAGCCCTGGTGGCATATGGTTAAAGTGCTTGGCTGCTAACTGAAAGGTCAGCAGTTCAAAACTACCAGTGGCTCCACAGGAGAAAAATGTGGCAGTCTGCTTCCTTAAAGATTTATAACCTTGGAAACCCTATGGGGCAGTTCTACTCCATCCTACAGGGTTGCTATGAGTTGGAATCAACTCAGTTGGCACTGGGTTTTTTGTTTGTTTGTTTGCTTCAATATTATAACATATCTCATCTATTATTGTATTTTCACACAATAGTATAATTTGAAAATTTTCTATGTTAAAAGATACTTCTACACAATGTGATTTTAATGGGTCACTATTAGCCCGTTTTTCTTTTTGGTACAGTGACTCTGTGTATTTCTTTCCATGTTCTTTTGATGCTTCCTGTGTCGTTTAATATTTTCCGCATAGAATCCTCCAGTATTGCAACTCGAGGCTTGAATTTTTTCTTCAGTTCTTTCAGCTTGAGAAATGCTGGGCATGTTCTTCCCTTTTGGTTTTCTACCTCCAGGTCTTTGCAGATGTAATCATAATACTTTGTCTTCTCAGGCCAACATTTGAAATCTTATGTTCAGCTCTTTTATTTCATCATTTTTTTCCTTTTGCTTTAGCTACTCGGTATTCAAGAGCAAGTTTCAGAGTCTCTTCTGACATCCATTTATGTCTTTTCTTTCTCTCCTGTCTTTTTAATGACCTCTTGCTTTCTTCATGTATGATGTCCTTGATGTCATTCCACAACTCGTCTAGTCTTCTGTCATTAGTGTTCATTCAACACATAAAATCTATTCTTGAGATGGTCTCTAAATTCAGGTGGAATATGCTTAAGATCATACTTTGACTCTCATGGACTTATTCTAATTTTCTTCAGTTTCGACTTGAACTTGCATATGAGTAAGTGATGGTCTGATCTGCAGTCGGCCCCTGGTCTTGTTCTGACTGATGACACTGAGCTTTTCCATCATCTCTTTCCACAGATGTAGTCAATTTGATTCCATGGGCATAGTTGCCGTTTATGTTGGTGAAAAAAGGTATTTGCAGTGAAGAAGTTGTTGGTCTTGCAAAATTCAATCATGCAATCTCTGGCATCGTTTCTATCACCAAGGCCATATTTTCCAACTACCAATCCTTCTTCTTTGTTTCCAACTTTCACATTCCAATCACCAGTAATTATCAATGCATTTTGATTGCTCATTTGATCAATTTCAGACTCTGTAAGTTGGTAAAAATCTTCAGTTTCTTCATCTTTGACATTAGTGGTTGGTGGGTAAATTTGAATAATAGTTGTATTAACTGGTCTTCCTTGTAGGCATATGGATATTTTCCTATTACTGACAGCGTAGTACTTCAGGACAGATCTTGGAATGTTCTTTTTGATGATGAATGCAACTCCCTCTTCAAGTTGTCATTGCTGGCCTAGTAGACCATATGTTGTCCGATTCAAAATGACAAATACCAGTCTGGTTCAGCTCACTAATACATAGGATATTGATCTTTCTGCATTCCATTCCATTTTTGATAATTTCCAATTTTCATAGATTCATACTTTGTACATTCCAGGTTCTGATTATAAATGGATGTTTGCAGCTGTTTCTTCTCATTTTGAGTCATGCCACATCAGCAAATGAAGGTCCCAAAAGCTTGACTCCATCCACGTCATTAAGGTCGACTCTACTTTGAGGAGGCAGCTCTTCCTCAGTGGTACTTTGAGTGCTTTCCAACCTAAGGGGCTCATCTTCCAGCACTATATCAGACAATATTCTGCTGCTATTCATAAGGTTTTCACTGACTAATTCTTTTCAGAAGTAGGCTGCAGGTCCTTCTTCTTAGTTTATCTTAGTCTGGAAGCTCAGCTGGAACCTGTCCAACATGGATGACCCTGCTGGTATTTGAATACCGGTGGCATAGCTTCCAGCATCAAATGAAGTTGGAAGGAATATACAGAGTAACTATACCAAAAAGAATTGGTAGACTCTCAACCATTTCAGGAGGTAACATATGACCAGGAACCGATGGTACTGAAGGAAGAAGTCCAAGCTGCACTGAAGGCATTGGTGAAAAACAAGGCTCCGGGAATTGACGGAATACCAATTGAGATGTTTCAACAAACTGATGCAACACTGAAAGTGCCTACTCATCTATGCCAAGAAATTTGGAAGACAGTTACCTGGTCAACCATCTGGAAGAGATACATATTTGTGCCTATTCCCAAGAAAGGTGATCCAACCGAATGCTGAAATTATCTAACAATATCACTAATATCACACGCAAGTAAAATGTTGCTGAAGATCATTCAAAAGCAGCTGCAGCAGTGTATTGACAGGGAACTGCCAGAAATTCAAGCAGATTTAGAAGAGGATGTGGAACCAGGGATATCATTGCTGATGTCAGATGGATGCTGGCTGAAAGCAGAGAATATCAGAAGGATGTTTACCGGTGTTTTATTGACTATCCTAAGGCATTGGACTGTGTGGATCATAACAAATTATAGATAACATTGCAGAGAATGGGAATTCTGGAATACTTAATTGTGCTCACGAGGAACCTGCAAATGGATCAAGAAGTGGTCATTCAAACAGAACAAGGGGATACTGCATGGTTTAAAGTCAGAAAAAATGTGCATCAGGGTTGTATCTCTTCACCATACCTATTCAATCTGTATGCTGAACAAATAATCCAAGCAGCTGACTACATGAAGAAGAATGGGGCATCAGGACTGGAGGAAGACTCATTAACAACCTGCGCTATGCAGATGACACAACCTTGCTTGATGAAAGTGAAGAGGACAGAAGCACTTACTGATGAAGATCAAAAACCACAACCTTCAGTATGGATTACACCTTGACACAAAGAAAACAAAAATCCTCACAACTGGACTGACAAGCAACAACATGATAAACGGAGAAAAGACTAAGGTTGTCAAGCATTTCATTTTACTTAGATCCACAATCAACACCCATGGAAACAGCAAGCCAGAAATCAAAAGACGCATTGCATTGGGCAAATTGGCTGCAAGAGATCTCTTTAAAATGTTAAAAAGCAAAGACATCACCTTGAGGACTAAGGCGTGCCTGACCCAAGCCATGGTGGTTTCAATTGCCTTACATGCCTGCAAAAGCTGGACAATGAGTAAGAAAGACCAAAGAAGAATTGACGCCTTTGAATTGTAGTGTTGGCAAAGAATATTGACTATACTATGGACTACCAAAAGAAAGAACAAATCTGTCTTGGAAGAAGTATAACCAGAATGCACCTTAGAAGCAAGGATGGCAAGACTTTGTCTCACATACTTTGAACTTGTGATCATGAGGATTAGTCCCTGGAGAAGGACATCATGCTTGATAAAGTAGAGGGTCATTGAAAAAGAGAAAGACCCTAAATGAGATGGATTGACACAGTGACTGCAACAATGGGCTCAAGCACAGCAATATTTGTGAGGATGGCGCAGGACCAAGCAGTGTTTCATTCTGTTGTGCATAGGCTCGCTATGAGTCAGAACCGACTGGATGGCAACCAACAACAACAACATTAGCCCATCTTAAGGACACAACATTTATTTAAACAATCTCCTATTCTGGTACTTTTGGGATATTTAACATTTTGTATAATTTTACTTAAAATGATAAAATAAAGACATAGGTTGATAAAGCATTAAAAATAATAACCCCTGGTTATTTCTTTAGGATAAATTCCTAGAAATACAATTGCCAGGTCACAGGAATGAGCATTGTTTAGGCTGTTAATTTGGATTACTGATCACTTCCAGAAAGTCTGTACAAATTCAAATTCATAATAGCAGCATTTTTAAGTGTCTCTTTTTCATCATTCTCACCAACTGTGGACATCTTAATTATCTTAAATCATTTTGCCAATAAGATACACTGCCACACCCTCAGGAGTATCCTGACCATCTGTCTTTATTACTTTTTTACAGAAGACAATCTTTTTCACACTTAAGTTAGTCAAAACAGGTTAGCCACTGTAACAAAATACCAAAATCTCAGTGAATTAGCAAGAGGGATGTTTACTTCTGGCTAACACACCAGTTCAGTGCAGGAGTTGGGTGAGCAGCCTACCACACAGTCATTCAATGATTCTAGGCTCTTTCCATCTTATAACTCAACCATCTAGCAAGGCCTGATGAGAAATATCATTTATAAGGTCATGTGGAGGGAATCCACATAGAGCCTCTCTGCTGGATTCTCTGTATCTGGCCAGCACTCACGTCAAAAGAAAAATCGTACTTGAGAAATGTTAATGGCTAAGGCCAAGAAATGGCTGTCCACACCAGTCGCCATATTCCATCAGCCAGAACTCAGCCTCAAAGATACACCCAGCTTCAAGGCAGCCCAGCACACAGTCTAGCTGTATGCCCATGGGGAAAAGCAACAGATTTAGTGAATATATGACCTTCTTTGCCATGTATTTTATTATTTGTTTTTATTTTAATCTAATTGGACAGTGTCTATCTTTTAAAAAGAGAATTTAGTCCATTCACATTTAGAGTAATTACTGATACATACATGATTGTAAATATGCCAATCTATGTTTTAATTTCCTTACATTGCTATACACTTATATCCCCTTTTCTATTTATTATTTGACAATTTCTGGACACATTTTTAGTTTTTTATTTCATTTTCCCCTCATTAATTTAAAAGTGCTACTTTATTTTTCTACTCCAGTAATGGTTACTATCCCACATATGTAGGACTCAATGAGATTGTTTGCAAACAAGATGACCTCTATTTCCACACCTTTGCTTTCTAAATCATCCACTGCACCGCCACCATCATATGGTAAAACCTTTAGAATACCTCATTTTCCTTCTCTTATCCTCCTTTCCTTTTCCCTTCATGAGATCTCTGAAATACTTTTATCTCTTTCTAATCACTTCTTCCTACTCCTAGGTTCTGATGAAAAATTCAGAAATTTTCAGCATTTCTATGAAAGAAAAAACTTCTGTTTTAAGAGTTACTATAGCACATGTTGTCAGTAATTTCTTAGCTCTAATGTTTTAATTATATCATGCATTGCTGGATAAATAGATGTATTTAGCAAGATTCAGTCTTCACTACTGTTTTCTCTCTCGGTTTAGCTTTAACATCTTGTGATCTCTGTTTTGGCCATGTCTATTTTGGTTAATGTCTTATTACAAATTCTTTCCTCAAATCAGGTACTAGAGCAACAAAGTCTTGTTTAGAAGCAGGATTCTTACATTCCAATCCTTTGCTCTCAAATCATAGATTCTGTACAATACCATTCCTTACAGTCTGTAGTCTTACAGATAAAGAATCCAATTCCAATATTTCTTTTTTCTTTCCTTTGTGGGAAACTTGTTCTTTTATATCTAGAACAAAGTTTGTCAACCAGGGCACTCTTAACTTATTGAGATGGATAATTCCTTGTTGTGAAGGACTGGTTTATGCATTGTAGGATGTTTATTAGCATTTCTTGCCTCTCCCATTAGATCCCAGTAGCTACCTCCAGTTGTGACAACCAGAAATGTCTCCAGACATTGTCAAATATATGCTGGGGGGCGAAGTCTCCCCCAAATTGATAAATACTGGGCTAGATACTTGAAATATTTGTTTTTATCTGAGAGTTTGAAAACTTTTACCAGAATGAATCTAATTATGTAGCATTTTTTGAAATTTGTTTATACATCCTTCAGTGTAGGTGAGCCCTTTTAAAATTATCTCTGCTTCTATGGATAGTAGCTTAAGGTAGACTCTAAAACTTAGGCTGAAGGCCTCAAAGGGCTTCTGTTCTGTTGTCTCCCTTATGCACCCAAACACAAAGACATGGAAGCCTCAGCCTTAAGATTCAATCCATCTTGACCTTTGTGGGATTAATAAATCTCAGAAAGTCCACATGAGGTCAAAACTGCCTTTCTCCCTGGGCAAGCATAGACCTATAAATGCCAAACCAACACCAATGCATTACACCATCCCCTAAGATTTCACCAAAACCAGTACCCCAGGTACAGCAGCCACTTGTTCCAAGAAAGACAAATAGCCTCAGAATTAGTAGAAAAGAGTAAGAAAGTTGTATTCAGGTCACTCTGTTCTGAGGATCAAGTTCAGAATTTATTTTAAAAGATTTGCTCTTGACAACTCCCTGAGAAAACTACTGGAATTAATAAAAAGATTCAGCAGAGTAGCAGGATACAACACACACATAGAAAAATCAATTGGATTCCTATACCCCAATAAAAAGAATGATGAAAAGGAAATCAGGAAAACAATACCATTTATAATAGCCCCTAAAAAAATAAAATACTTAGGAATAAATCTAACTAGGGATGTAAAAGACCTATACAAAGAAAACTATAAAACACTACTTCGAGAAACCAAAAGAGATCTACATAAATGGAAAAACATACCATGCTCATGGATAGGTAGACTCAACTTTGTGAAAATAACACTTCTACCCAAAGCAATCTAGAAATACAATGCAACCCGACTCAAATATTAACAACATTGTTTAAAGAGATGGAAAAACTAATCATTAACTTTATATGGAAAGGGAAGAATCACCAGATGAGTAAAGTACTATTGAAGAAGAAGAATAAAGCAGGAGGACTCACACTACCTGACCTCAGAACCTACTATACAGCTACAGTAGTCAAAACAGCCTGGTACTGGTACAACAACAGACACATTGACCTAGGGAACAGAATTGAGAACCCAGATGTAAATCCATACACCTATGGTCACCTGACCTTCAACAAGGACTCAAAGTCCATCAGTTGGGGAAAAGACAGTCTTTTTAACAAACAGTGCAGGCAAAACTGGATGTCTATCTGCAAAAAAAATGAAACAGGACCCATCTCTCACACCATATACAAAAAGTAATTCAAAATGGATCAAAAACCTAAATATAAAGCCAAAAACTATAAAGTTCATAGAACTAAAAATAGGATCAATGCTAGAGGCCCTAATACAAGGCATTAACAGGATACAAACCATAACCAACAACACACAAACTCCAGAAGATAAGCTAGATAACTGGGATCATCAAAAAATTAAACACTTATGCTCACCAAAAGACTTCACCAAAAGAGTAAAAAGAGAACGTACAGACTGGGAAAAAAAAAATGGCTATTACAAATCAGACACAGGTCTAATCTCTAAAATCTATAGGAAAATCCAACACCTCTACAACAAAAAAGACAAATAATCCAATTAAAAAATGGGCAAAGGAAATGAACAGACACTTCACCAAAGAAGACATTCAAGCGGCCAACAGACACTTGAGGAAATGCTCGAGATCACTAGCCATTAGAGAAATGCAAATTGAAACCAAATGAGATACCATCTCACCATGGCATTACTGGCATGAATCAAAAAAACAGGAAATAACAAACGTTGGAGAGGCTGCAGGGAGATTGGAATTCTTATGCACTGCTGGTGGGAATGTAAAATGATACAACCATTTTGGAAAACGATATGGCATTTCCTTATAAAGCTAGAAATAGAAATACCATATGATCCAGCAATCTCACTCTCAGGAATATATCCTAGAGAAATAAGGGTCATCACATGAATAGATAGATGCACACCCATGTTCATTGCAGCATTGTTCACAATAGCAAAAAAAAGATGGAAACACTCTAGATGCCTATCAACAGAAGAATGGATAAACAAACTATGGTACATACACACTATGGACTATTACTCAATGATAAAGAAAAATGATGAATCTGCAAAGCATCTCATAACATGGATGAATCTGGAGGGCATTATGCTGAATGAAATAAGTCAATCACAAAAGGACAAATATTGTATGAGACCACTACTGTAAAAACTCATGAAAATGTTTATATACAAAAATAAATAATCTTTGATGGTTACAAAGGAGGGAAGGGGTGAGGAGGGAAACAGTAAAAAGACAATAGATAAGTGGTAACTTTGGTGAAGGGCAAGACAGTACACAATACTGGGGAAGCCAGCACAACTTATGGAAGGCAAGGTCATTGAAGCTCCATAGACACATCCAAACTCCCTGATGGACCTGGCCTGAGGGCTGTGGGGACCATGGTCTCAGGGAACATCTAGCTCAATTGGCATAACATAGTGTATAAAGAAAATGTTCTACATTCTACTTTGGTGAGTAGCATCTGGGGTCTTAAAAGCCTATGAGTGGCCATCTAAGATACTCCACTGGTCTCACCCCTTCAGGAGCAAGGGAGAATGAAGAAAACTAAAGATACAAGGGAAAGATTAGTCCAAAGGACTAATAGACCACATCTACCACGGCTTCCACCTGACTGAGTCAAGTACAACTAGATGATACCCAGCTACCACCACTGACTGCTCTGACAGGGATCACAACAGAGGGTCCTGGACAGAGCTGGAGAAAAATGCAGAACAAAATTCTAACTCACAAAAAAAGACCAGACTTACTGGCCTGACAGAGACTGGAGAAACCCCAAGAGTATGAACCCCGCACACCCTTTTAGTTCAGTAATGAAGTCACTCCCAAGGTTCACCATTCAGCCAAAGATTAGACTGCCCCATAAAACAAAATGAAACTAATGGGGCACAACAGTCCAAGGACAAGGACTAGAAGACAGGAGGGGACAGGAAAGCTGGTAATAGGGAACCCAAGGTTGAGAAGGGAGAGTGTTGACCTGTCATGGTGTTGTTAACCAATGTCATAAAACAATACGTGTACTAAAAAAAAAAAAAAAAAAAAAAAAAGATTTGCTCATGACAATCTTAAAGAGTTTGGGAAAACTTGGAAAAGGCCAGAGAAAGAGTATTATGTGTATGAAATTTACTCCAATTTAAATGACTATAATAAAATAAAGCACAAAAAAATGAAATGAATTAGTTTTCAGTTAATGCAGAATATTTGTAAACTCCACAAAAAACAACAGTGATTTTTAAGCCAATAAGAAAACAGTGAAGATTTTTAGTATTAGAAATAAGATCTTGAAAATGCCTCCAGAGGTTTGTATCTCTATATTAACACAAAAAGAATCCACTGACACTGCATAGCATGAAAATATACATATAGAACTAGGGATAAAAAGAATGTGCCATTAGGAGGTAGAATAAGACCTTAAGTAGAACCCCAAGGAACCACCAATGTAAAAAAATCCTCTTGCCAAGGAATGATTTTCAGGGGCAATAAGTTAAATATATTCAAACAGGAGCTAAAGGAAAGCAGAATGGCCTTATAATATAAATCACATCTAAGTACAAAGGACATAATTTTTCATTTATCTATTTGCCCAAAGCAAATAGAAAGTTCGACCTGCATCTTACTAGATATGTCCTTAGCAAAGTAAGCAGGGAACAACTACAAATACCAAAAGCAGAAAGAACAGCAACAAAAACTTGGTGCATTTCTTAGATGGATAATCAGATCAACTTCACAAAACCAGGAGAGGGGAAAAAGAGCCAAGTCAAAGAGCCAAAGGCATTTCATAAGTAATAATCTTTGGCATGTCTTTATCCTTTTAGCAATAAATTTTAAGTTTTCAAATGATCAAGAAAATATCTGCATCAAAATCCACACTAGATTTTTTTTTAAGTATGTATAGCAGCCATTGCTATCTTCAAATCAGCAAGAAATAAGCAACAAATGAGTAAAACCTGCACAGTGGCAGAAAGTAACAACAGAACATTCAACCGGCATATTGTCACCGCTTGAGGAGAATGGGACAGTGAACATCTATATGAGAAAAAAATGCCACTTTCTCATCTCCTCAGGAAATGAGATCTTACTGTAGAACTGTTAGAACCCACACACAAAGAAAGTTAACTTCAACAAAGTTCCTCACTGAAAACCAGAGAAAATCATAGAAAAATCATAAAAAGGGGCAGGATGAAAATATTGATATAATTTAGACCAATTTTTCCACTTTTTAAATAATCTTTGCTGATCATAGACATCAGTTAAACCAAACCCATTGCCTTCATGTCGATTCTGACTCATGGCAACCCTGTAGGACAGGGTTTCTAAGTAGCAGCCTCACAGGGTTTCTAAGTAGCAGCTAGTGGATTCGAACTGCCGACCTTTTGGTTCGCAGCCTGAGCTGTTAACCAACTGCACCACCAGGGCTCCAGACATTAGTTAGTAAATATAAATTCGACTGGAACAGGTAGGATTCTGTAGCAAGTCCTCCAGTCAACTCTTCCTTAAGAACAGGTGAACCTTTCCCACTGGAAATTCAGTGGTGGATCTCAAAAAAAGAGACAGAAGGGGAATTAGCTGGGGACCTTGTCAAAAGGCAACCACAGGCTCCTGGAGTTTTTGGTAGAATAGGTCTGAAGAAGGACTCTAGAATCTGTATTTTGAAAGTTATTCTAATGAAGTTCTGATACATGCCACAACATGGATAAACCTTTAAAACATTATGTTGAGTGAAATTAGTCAATCACAAAGGGACAAATAATGTATGATTTCATTAATATGAAATCTATAGAGTAGGCAAATGTATAGGGATTAAAGTTTAATAATGGTTACCAGGGGCAGAAGGGTTGGGGTGAGAGGAGAAATATTGTGCAGGTAGCACTGGGTTTTTGTTTATGGAGATGGAAAATTGGCAATGATTGTACAACATACTGATGTAATTTGTTTTATTAAACTGTACACATGAAAAATGTTGAATAGGCAATCTTGTATTCTCTGTATTTTTACAACAATAAGAAAATAATAATAAAAATTATCCTAAGTAATACTAGAACAAACGGTTCACAGATTTCTTTGAAAAACACTATTGAAGTTGTTGAGAGACTCAGAAAGCCCTGCATTTGCCTTTACTATGCTGTGGAGTTAGGAAATTGATTCCTTTCTTTGGATTTCCTTTGGTCTGAAAAATGTCAGTCCCAAGACTACATAGTTCTCTTGGATATATGCAGAGATTCAGCTATTACCTAGGAGCCCTGGTGGCTCAGTGGTTAAAGCAATTGACTGTTAACTGAAAGGTTCGTTGTTCGAAACCACCAGCAGCTCCACAGGAGAAAGATGTGGCTATCTGCTTCCATAGAGATTTATAGCCTTGGAAACTGTATGGGGTTGCTATGAGTCGGAATCACTTGATGGCAGTGGGTTTGGTTTTGGTTCACATATTACCACTGATTCTCTGCTGTATGCCACAGACAAGACTAGAGGTGAACTGAGAAATAGAAACTTTGACCACAAGAGCCCTTCATACATTACTTCCTTACCGGGAAGACAAAGTGTGTAGAGGAACATAAGATTCAAAATCAAATTAACTTGTCAGCAGCCCTGGATTGTATTAGAAGCTGGAGAAGAGGCAAATCACCAGGGAAAAATAGAGACCTTGCCGTAATCTTCTCCTCTCTTGTCTGGAGAAAGTTACATACTACCTTGCTTGTGTTAGTCTTTTCAACAAACATTATAAGCTAAATAATGTGTGATGCTTTCACAGATACCATCTCATGAGTAACAGATATCAGTACAGGTAGTGAAGCTGTATAATAATTATGAGGTCTTGAGTAAGTTAGTTGATCCTTAGATTCATCATGTGTAAAATGGCAATTACAATAATTTCCTACACGTTTATTGCTCTGGAGATTAGAAATTATGCAAATAAACTGCCAAGCACAGTGAAAAAATTTTATAAATTGTTGTTGTGACTATTACTAACAACTCCACCATATGAATAAACAAAACTAGGACACAGAATAACCATTCTAGACTGGTCATCAGAAGATGATAGAGGATTAATTTAGGCTAAGCTTTCCCAACTCCCACACCTGTGATCTGCCCAAAACCAATGTAGATTCTGTCTTTGATGAAATGTTTTAAGAATATCTATCAATATTAGTTTTATCACCTTACAGAACATAGCATTACTAACCTACTAACCATGACATTCAGGTAGAATATTATGTAGAATCCAGTCTCTGTCTGTCAGTTAGTTATACTGTGGTGGCTTGTGTGTTGCTGTGATACTGGAAGCTATGCCACCAGTATTTAAGATACCACAGGGTCATCCGTGGTGGACAGGTTTCAGCAGAGCTTCCAGACTAAGACAGACCAGGAAGAAGGACCTGGTGATCTACATCTGAAAAAAAAAAAAAATTCACCAGTAAACACCTTATGCATAGCAGTGGAAATTTATCTGTTATAGAGCTAGAAGATGAGCCCTTAGCATGGAATTCACTTGAAATATGACTGGGGAAGATCTGCCTCCTCAAAGTAGAGTTGATAATAATGACATGGATGAAGTAAAGCTTTTGGGAACTTAATCTGCAGATGCGACAGAACTCAAAATGGGAAGAAACAGCTGCAAATATCCATTAGTAACTGGAACGCAGAATGTACGAAGTATGAATCAAGGAAAATTAGAAGTTACCAAAAATGAAATGGAGGGAGGCGTGGTCAACATGGTGGAGTAGTTAGACGCTTCCTATATCCTTCTTACAATAAAGACCTGGGAAAACAAGTGATTTGATTGAATATCTGCAAGCCCTGAACAAAGCAAGGTTAAGAAATCCATCTGAGTGATAAGGGAGAGGGAGACTGTTTGGAAGAGGCGAGGAGGGCCAGAGCTGCAGCGGCAAAACTGCAGCTCTGCAGCCACACCGGTCCACGGTGAAGCAGGCAAACAGCTGTGCAGTGAGCATGCTCGGGAAGCTGTTTCCACATCGAGAGAGACCTGGCAGCAGCAATTCTGCTTAGACACTCCGAACCAGTGAAGAGCAGCTCCAAGAGGCTAAAATAAGTACATGCGTGCAACCTTTCACGGGGATTAAAAAAAAAAAAAAAAAGCCCATTTGGGAAAAACCTCTCTCCCTTTTACCTCCTCCCTCCACACTCTGCACCAGGAGTCCGCTGGGCTAAAGTAGATCCCAAAAGGCACCCTGACTCATTCTCCTGGCCTTGGAGAGGGAACAAATAAACTGCCAGCTCCCCTAAGCCAGGAACACAGGGATGGCACAGCTCCTTTGCTGGGCACAGGTATTGGGGTCCGCAGACTCTGAGTGCCTTACAACCCTGTATAGGGGACCTATGGGGTCCCCTATATGTGGGGACCTATCTCAACAGCATTAGTCCTCACTGCCACAGTACAACAGGGCAAACATCTGAAGTTTAACTTCAACTGCTTCAGCTGTGAACTGGCAGATTTGTGACCCTCGAAAGAGCCCTGCCCCTTAAGTACGCACTTTTGTTGATCTACAGCAGGGGCTTGAGGACTGGTGGTAGCACCTAAAGAGCCTAGTCACCTGTTACAGGAGTCCAAGAAAAAGTGGTGCCCTCGAGTCTTTACAGCCAACAGAGTGGGGTGCTCATAGGCCGGCTGCAAAACTCACCTACCTACTCACCCTAGAGAATAGGGACACGCTTTCCTTTCAGACTCTCAAGGGCAGCAGTCAGCCCCTTGCATGGCTCAGCATGTGATTGCCTACCATAGCCAGAGTCCAGTGCCCGCACCAATCACCCATGCCTCTCTAGGACTGAGGGTGAGAGCCTGCATCACACACTTGGTGACCAACTGCCTGAACACCCTAGCTGAACCCATATAGGAAAATTTAACGGACTCCTGT